>NC_141757.1:89711132-90011410 GCF_982258835.1 Parasteatoda tepidariorum
CTTGCCTAAATTAAAAGCGAAATATAGTTGATTATGAAGAAACAATATTTTTTACTTTGATAAAAGAAAGATTATGTTTGTTCGATTTAGACGAAGTACAAATTCTTAATAACAAAAAAGAATTATCTTAAGTCTACGAGTAAAGACCATGCTTTCAGTAGGAAAGCAAAAAGTAACTCTTCTTTTTTTTCAAACTGGATGTACTGATAAATGTTTGTTAAAAATTATTTACTCTGCATTTTATGGTAATGTAACTTAATTAAGTTTATTGAGAAATGTAAAAGTGAAAACTATTGAAAATTTAATGTATTTTACCACTTAGCATTTAGAAATTTTGATTTCATCAGAGAAGAAAAAATCTATTAGCAGAAAAAATTATGAAGAAAATGCACAATAATTTTAAGCCTGTATAAACGTGTAAACTATGTAAACGTGTAAAATGTACAGAATCAGTTTAAAAATTGTTTTAAAATTTGGAGACCACCCCCGTAAGAAGCAAAATAAGAATTCGGGCTTAGAATTCCAATATTTTATTCAGATTAATGCTAACAAATTACGGAATAGGAAACCGGTGGAAGGACTGCGATATTTTAAAGTATTTTCTAGAGGGAGTAACAAAAGGACCGATAAATTAGTTAAAGAATTCAAGTGGATTTCAAAAACTACCTGCATTTCTCAAACATATGTTTCAAAGCAGCAGATTATTCAAAAGATGCAATTGACCCAATAAAATTGTAATTTTTCAATACTTTTTTTTTGCTTATTTCAATTTTATCATTTTTGTTCTTTTCACTATATACTGTAACTGATAATCTGGTAAATTTATAATTGCAGTCTAAAAAATGTGGAAAACTGTTGATATTCTACTTGTCTTATTCCTTACATGACGCAAAAAATATCTAGGTTGGCATTAAAAATTCGTAACAATTACTTTAAGTGCCGAAAGACTTAAGCTGTAGTTAGAAAAGAATGAGCTAGTCATAATAAAGTGGCTATATGCTACTTATTGAAACCCTCAACTTTATCATCGAGCAAAAAATCAAGGATCTATCATAGTTAGACACCTAAAGGAGCATTAATTTTAGAGCTATTATTAATATGTTGAGTCGCACTATTTTGTTTTATATTTACTGCAGCGCGTTACGACTCTACCTTAAATAAGAAACAAAAAAACAATTATTACAAGATATTTTTTAATCGATGTTTAAATACACAAAATAAGAAAGGGACTCTTTAATATTTTTCGATCTCATGATCGGATTTTCTCATAATAACATGCAATTCCAGCTATTCAATGGGTTAATCTTTATCATGCAAATTTCGCAAAAAATTTAGTTATGAAATTGATCACAAAAATACTTTTTTTTAATAAAAATTTAATATATTTTGGTAAATATTAATTATTGAATCCGGAAATGGGGGGCGGGGATGTGATAGCTATAATTCTAAAGCACCTTTCCAATCAGGAAAGTAGTAAAAAATTCGAACGTTATAATACTTATTTCAAAAATTCAATAAAGCGAATTCAAATCCATTTACCTACATTAGGCTTATTTTCCAATTTATAAATTCAATTAAAATAATTGCTCAGATTTGCTTAATTTATTTTGTTTCATTATTTAATTTAAATATGTAAAGAAAACTGACTTTCCAGCTGTGTGAATATTAATAATATTTTAAGATTTGATATTTTAAAAAAGAAAAATCTAAAGCAAATAACTTTCTGAGCACTAGATCCTCAGAAAATCCGTACATTTAAACTTTTATTTTGTTAAAAATGTTTTGACAGATTCTATAAGAAAATTGTCCTTGTCATTTAAAATGATATAGATAAAGAATCGCTTTCTTACACTTTGTAATTTAAAGAATTTCATTGATTATTGCAACTATACTGTAGAATCACAGAGTTTCTGTTCAACTTGCGATTGAATTCTTTCTGATCATTGTTTACTTAAATAAAACTTAAATACCACTATAAATAATTGTTTTGACGAGTGAGTGTACGTTGGATGTATTCAATTGAAAGGGAGAAGGAAGCAAAACCTTAATTGTTAAAGTGTCCACTTCTGACATGTGCAACTGAATTTTGTATCCCTTCATTGGATTGCGGATTTGCATAATTTTATTTTCCTCCACCAATCGTAGCTCTGATGCAAAGCATCCTAAATTGTAAGCGAGTCAGGGGAAGGGAGGTAATCGAGCTAACCACGGGAGGGTTTCATGACAGCCCTCTACACTTAAAGTTAATACGTGGTTGGTCTGTCAATCAATAAATCTAAATCAAACTTGTTAATTGAATTAAAATATTGATTATCATCTAGTCCAGGGTTAAAATTACAAGGTAAAGGAGTTCATGTGCATGAAATTGATTTATGACGATAAATTGTTCATTGAGGTTAATAAAAAATACATTAAAAATAGTTTCCAAATTTCTTTTCACAGACTGGATGAAGCATCCAAATCCTTCCTTTTTCGCTGTCAAATTTGCGATTTAAAAATAGAAATATTTTTTTTTAATTAACTGTCACTTTCTGAATTTCATCTGGGAAGAGGGTGATTATTATGGTTAATATTATCAATGCATGAGGATTTATGATTATAGTTTTCAGTAGACGACTATCATAATTGCTTTCTGGGGTTAAACTAAAACCAAAATAATTGTAAAAAAAGTAGAGGGGATTTTGTGTGCTTACTATGAATAAAGTTATAAAAAAAACTTTAATTCAGTTCAAAATATGGATTAATAAAATGTTAGATTATTTTTAAACTAACTGCAGTATACTTTGTGCCGAAAATTGTCAAAAATAAATTTCCTCATCTGACAATGCAAAATACAATCTTAATTTTAGATAGTACGTTTACTTTATTATAAAACTTTGAATATTGAATTTTAAAATATTTCCTATAATCAACTTTTTGCAATTCTATAGTTACATTACATTATTATTCTAAATATAAAAAAAAAATTCTTTGGAAAAAGGGATCTGAAACTTACAAATTGACATGCGTTTAAAAACTGGCAACCATACTAATTATTCATGAACTATTTATTGCGTTCTTTAATTTTAACAAAGGTGTAAACTGTTATCAAAACCTGACATCTACCTTCACAAACCGCATGTTCTTAAAAAACAGCCAGAGGACAACAAATTGTTTCTTTATAAACAGGTAGTCTTTATCAGGTTAATTTTACAAAAATATGGACGTAACATTAATATCTTTTAGGTATTGTGGCGTTATTTTAAAAATAATAATAATTTTCTTTTATTTCTAAATGATTAGGTTAGATTTCAAAACATTAAGCATAGATTTTGGTCATAGATTGTTCAATCGCTACTTATTGCTAAATATAAAAGGACTGTGATATTTAAGTAATTTAAAATTTATTTCGATTTTTTTCGAAATATTTAATCATGGAAATATGCCAATTTCAAGCAATTCAGGTGTGATATTTTACTCTGACAATTTACTCCATATCGTAACATTTCCTAGCTTTACAGAAATTAATGTAAATGTTAGTTAATAATAAAGCCGTTCATTAAATTTAAAAATTAGATAATTACATAAAACAATTAAAACATATTCCGATACATTACATTTATTGATTGTTATTGATACAAAAGTAGCAAAATATCATTTCCTTTCGGTGCTTTTTTAAAAAAATCTCAAAAATGGCATTTTATAAAGAAATTAATTTCTTTGCTTAACTTAAATTGGAGGTTTTTATAATTTCTTTTAGATACATTTGATAATTTCTTGTGAAGTGACCCTTCAGCTTATTTTTATTAATATTTTTCATGCATTGTTTATTGACTTTTGTTAATATTATTAATTTCCAAGACAGGGAAATTTTTATCTGTTTGAAACCATATTTAATAAATCCTCAATGATATTTTAAATGAATTTATTAAATTAACAAGTTTCATTCACCATTCACCAAGCATATTTACTTACCAGTCACTTTTTTTTAATAAAAGTGTTGTTAGCTCATAAAGATTTTGTAAGGTGAATGTTTAAATCTAAATATCGTGCGTCAAAAAATGACCAGAATGATATTTTCCTGATTTTTTTGAAGCATTTAATTTCAACACTTTAACATATATATATATATATAAAATGAAGAATAAAGCAAAGAAAAATTATAAATTATAGACAAATGAAAAAAAAAGGGGGGAATAAATAAGTAAAAAAAAATAACAAACAACAAAAAAAAAGGATTAAAATTTATTTAAAAAACGGGAAGAAAAAAACTGGAAAAAAAATGATACAATCTTTTCTTCAGCCCACACGATTATATCCGCAAAACAGAGTGCTTTCTGATATTGTATCAATAAAGCCAAAGCACTATATATTAATACTATAGTGTGAGGAGCACTCAAAAATATTTTTTATAAAAATAACAACAAATAAAATACATCACAAAAAGTAAAAATAAGTAAAAATAACATGTAAAAACAGAAAATAAAAAGAAAAAACATTAAAAAGGGAACTATAAAGCGAGTAGCAAAATCAGATCAACTTCCATGGACAGAAAAGTTTTCAAGAATGATTTAAAAATGTTTTCGCAGAAAGATTGCCAGATTACAAAATATGACAACAAAAGATGAAAACAAAAGAGCAAATTGAGTGTAACAAGAGGGTTTTAAAGTGTCGTTCTTACTGCACTGCTGAAGTGATTTGTTATTCTGAGCTTTGATTTGTTAGTTACCAAGGATAGGCCCGAAATGGATGTGCGCAGGGTAATATTATACTTGTATTGTATTTATTTATTATATATATATATATATATATATATATATATATATATATATATATATATATATATATATATATATATATATATATATATATATATATATATATATATATATATATATATATATATATATATATATATTTCTGTAATGAAGAGTAAGTCTGTAAGAAAAAATAATAGGAATTATGATCACTTTAAAATTCGAGCATTTGCTGCTATGAAAGATGCTTGCAAAATAATTTTAGTTGAATTTTCCTTGCATTTACGAGTAACAGTATTAGGATGGATCTATCTGAAATATGATAACTTTGCATTCAATGTTTTATTTAACTTTTCAATTGTTCTTGAGCAAACTCAAAATGTGTTTTATATTATTTAGTTTGTTATATTGTTACCTATAAAGGATAGGAGCTGTTGCATAGTAGCAGACCTGCATGGTACATGAGAATAAATTTACTTCATTTACTTATTTACTTAGTTTATTTTATTTCATTAATTTATTTTACCTATTTACTTAGTGTATTTACTTTACTTAATTATATTTTAATGCATAATTCTTTGTTATCATTACTTCAAAACAACCATACTTTATAAATGATGCAGTTGTGCTTTTAATTGTTTGTTCAGGAGCTTAATCTTTTCAATAAACTCAATTCAAATATAATTATTACTTTACTAACATATAGTAAACATAGTAAAATATAGGAACATATAGTAAACATATGTTTTACTATATATAGGAACATATATAGTAAACATATGTTTTACTATATTTTCCCCTCAAATACGTACAATTTGGCAAATTCTGTATGGTCACTTTATGCTGAAAAACAAATATCATTCACTTCAGTGAGTATAAAAAAAGTGCATGATTTATTTTCCTAAGAGATTTTAAAAATACATATTAAGTTTGGTGATTATAAAGCACTGTGTATCTTGAATAAAACAGAATTTACTTTAAAAATTAAAAAATAAGAACTGTGGTTGCTAAAAATATTATTTTAAGATTCTTGTATGCATCAAGTAATAAAATTGCCAAAGCATTTCTCCAAAACAGGAAAAATATTCTTATAAATCATAGGAATAAAAAACAAATTATATTTGTCGAAGATTTATTCCCTTCGTATGTTCTATTTGCATTTTTTATGCTAAACTGACTGAATATTATAAGAGTTTTAAATTCCTTCCATTTCAATATTGTGAATAATATTGCAAAGCTGTTTCTTTCCTTAAGTTTTCAACTTAGATATTTCGTATTATATTTCACCCAAAAATTTTTAGTTGTAATCTATTCTGAGAAAATAAACAATAAAATAAGTCTTTTCTGAGAAAAAGACAACTCCGATTAAGAGAAGTGCATTTATTGGACATTCTGAACTTGTGATCATCATTGAATCAATTAAAAATTTCCCCCATTTACATTTGTGTAAACTCTTTTTTACCATATGTATTTGACGCGAAGAAAATAAGTCAAACATTCTTAAATTTTAGTCTTTCTGAGGAAAATTAAAAAAAAGAAACAATTTTTAAGCTTCAAAATTATCTTTTCCATACAATTTTTATATCGATTGAATTTTAAACAAAGCAAAAATTATTTCCATAATTTATTTTTTTATTCTGAATGTAAAATTAAAACAGAAATTAAAATCCCAATTTTGATGAAAACTATCTAATCTACAGTTAATATTCTATGCTCATTTACACGACTTCTCATTATTTACATAAAACATTTTAAATTATTTTCATCAATGATAAATGAATAAGCATTTTAGAAAAATTTGCAGTTTTAAATGGTATATCATAGAGCAGTGTTTCCCAAAGTGTGGTACGCGTACCCCTAGGGGTACGGGAACAGTTTAGTGGGGGTACGCGTTCTTATGCGAAATATCTCGCAACAAACGAAAATTTCAAAGAATTTTTTTTAAGAACAAAGCTAGCCATGAAAATTTACGATTACGAATTTTTCTATTGACAATTTTTTGTAGAGTTAACAGTTAATAAATTAGTAGTGTCAACAGCCAGTTGTGATTTTTAACTTTTTTATAGTAAAAGTTTATATTAAATTCTACTTATTTTAATTATTTTTATGAAATATAATTTTTATCCTTCTTGAAAAATAAACAAGAGGAGTGTTTTTTAACATCATTCTGGCTGTAAATGCAAAATATGCATCCAGTTTTAACAGAAAAAGTTGTGAAATATATTTTGCCTTTTCCTACTTCATATTTATGTGAAGTCGCTTTTTCAGCTTTCGTGGACATTAATTCGAAAAAGAAAAAGAAATAGATTATTGTATGTGGAATCGCATCTCTGACTAAAATTGACCACAAGAGAACTCAAATTATGATGAACTATTATCACAGCAAAACCAATATCATCCTACTCACTGATGCAAATAAACTTATTTACAAAACTTAATACCAAAAAATAAAAATAGACCTATTTTCTAAAAAATACATTTATTTTTTTATTAGTGGTACACAGCATTACGAAAAATTTAGAAGGGGTACACAAAAGTCAAAAGTTTCGGAAACACTGTCATAGAGAATTTTTAAAATGTCTAAAACACTGTCATTAATACGATTTATTAGGGAATGAATGCGATTATCATTAAATTCGCCTGCAGTATTTATACAAATTATTGATTCAACCAACAGACTGTAAAGCTTTCAATCATATTTTCTAAGACAATGTAACGAATTAAGATTTGTCTGATCCAATAAATAAATGAATAATCCAATAAATAAATGAATAAACTATTTGGAAATAATGAAAAAGACAGTAACTAAACCAAAATATCTAGAGCTTTGCAACAAACATAAATTAGCAGCGTCCATTTTAAAATCAGCATTTTTTTACCTCCTGATTGTCTCAAAAATAGAAAATATTGGCAGAATGAATCTGTCTGAACATTCTGGTTTTGCAATACAAAGAGAAGCGCAGCTTGAAATTCAATTATACGTGCATGGCCGGCAAGACTAAGCCAGGTTATGCTTGCATTCCGTTGTCAAGACTTGATTCAATATAGTATAACAGCGATAAGTCACACTTTTTCCAAACGTGATATTATTCTATCACACTACCCTTCATTATATTTTTCTAAAATGATACTTGACAAGTTTCAGAAATTTTCATAATATAACAGCGTAGTGGACAGAATTAAATGATTATTTAAACAGAAACCCCTTTCTTGAACAATTTAAAAATATGACCTCTTATTATTATTCCCTCGTGTTCGGGATTGGCAATTAAGAGAGTGTTAAGTATTTCAACAGCTTAACGATTTTTTGTTCAACAACTGTTTCTTTACCCACTTTTCGCATTTAAAAGACATAGTTCTGATATTTTGACGTTTGCGACTTCAACAAAATCAAAAATCTCAGAATTTCTTTACTATCAAGAATTTCGGAAAAATATCCTGTAGTCTGTAAACTTCTAATGCAATCATTGAGATTATTTATAGGGAATCAACAGAAAAACTCCTGATGCCTGTTGTTTAGTTATATTTTAAGAAGGAGGCAAATGAACGAGTTTTATGAATGTTACAATGATTTAATAACTTAGAAAGTTACCATTGTAGTACAAAGTTTAGCACTAAAATTTCCTTTAGACTTAGGTAATGGAGTAAGTATTTTATCAAGTTTGGAAGTCGATACGCAGCCACATCTACGTGGTGACTTCTAGATAATATTTGCTTAATATGAGCAAGTATGAGCTAAGAGCTGAATTTCTTTTTTCGTTTTCTTAAACTAAAATTCATAAATTTTGGCGAATTTTAATATTGGAGTGATTATCCCCAAATCTTTTGGTATTTAAAAGCTGATTAATTTACTAAAACATTGAAAATTTATATTATATAGCATGTTACAACTTTCTGTTTTGATTTCTTTCTTTTTTGATTAAAACTTTGGAGACTAATCAAAATTGGTAAGTTTTTGATAATGACTCTTTATAAAACATGGAGAGAATTCCTGACCACCCCCCTCCCCTGAGCATTTATCTAACAATATAGAGTTAATTGGTTTGCTAAACAAAGCAGCTTATTAAAAGTAATGTGGTTTTTATTATTACAATAGAATATGACTTTGTGAGCATGTCAATGCTCATTTAAGCAATCAATTTATAGTTTATATCTCTCAATAAATGTCGAATCTGAGCATTAAATCCATTTTTTTCTCAATTTTAAGAAGGTGGCTTTCCTGTATTAAAGAAAAACTATATCCTTTGGGAAAATTATTTGCGGCATGGATATTTCATGAAAATTTTGCTGAGGTAATCTACACTCTACTATAGTTTCCGCAACATAAGCGTATTGCCTGAAAAATGATTGATCTCTTTTCGAAGCATTTCTAGAAGTATTTTTGTAAATTTTTAATCTCTTATTGATTATTTATATTGGACACCGAACAGTATTATGAGTTTTGTATATTGTAGTGTTAAAGTATGTGATAACACAAATGTACTAAACTTTTTCTGTCTGCTTCATAACCATTTGTCTTTAACACAACCTTGCGCCATTGATCCAAATTTTCAATTCTATTCTCTAAATATGTTTGGTATTTTCAACTCCGTTTATCAATCGTTAAACTAATAAGTTTTTCTGAGATTTAAATTTCATAACTAATTTTTTACAGAGAGCTCCAAAAGCGCAAGAGTCACATATCTTACGATACGATGTGCTACGATAACTCTTGAATAAATCATTTGAAAACAGAAATATATTTGTTTAGTTTTCGCATTCTTATTGTCAGACAATGAATTTCAATGAACAAGGTTCGAGTAAGAGTCAGAGATCACGAGTTCGAAAAACCTCTGAAGGAGGGAGTTCGAACATTTAAAAATAATTCGAAGACAGAATTTGCATAGTATTAATTTTGAATGTGTAAGTACCCTCATTATGCAAGTGTTATTTTGTATATATATAACAAATCAAGATTGGATTTGGATTTTTGTTTCTTTTGATTTTCATGACTGTATGTATTGAATTCATGTTATGGAGAGGATTGTTTCTCCTTTATGATGTTTAAGTTAAGTTATGATTTTACTTGCTTAATAAAATTTATGATTAGTTAAAAGATGACTTTTTCATTATGCTTGCTGGGCATTTTCCAAAACGCACTAAACTCTGCCAGCAAGGTTATGGGCCATGCCTGCCCAGCTTAGTTAAGCTTTTGTCGTCTTTAGAAGCAAGTTTATTATAAAGCTACTGGGGCCGTGTAGATAGATTGGAGATGGCCGAAAGTGACAGCAGTTCCATATTGGGATTTACAAAGCTAAACAGTTTCAATTACAGTAGTTGGAAAATAAATATGAAAGTATTACTCATCGATAAAGGCTCTTGGGAATTTGTTGGTGGTACAGAGAAGCCATTACCAACTGATGCAACAGACAGAGACTTACGCTCTTATGAAATGCGAAAAGCTAGAAGTTACTCTACTATATTCCAAGGAATTGATGAGCAGTTTCAACCGCTGATAGCCGACACAGAGGACGGAAAGACAGCGTGGACTATTTTGAAGGAAAACTTTGAACCTACCTCCCGAGCACGGTTAGCCGGACTTATTGATGAATTCTTTGAATTGAAGTTTGATCCAGAGAAGGAAACTATTGGCATTTTCTGCAAGTTAGTAAATGAAAAAAGGAAACAGATTCATGACGCAGGTTTTGAAATGCCAGAAAAGCTCACATGTTTCCAATTAATTAGAAGATTGCCAGCAGATTATGACAACTTAGTTCAAATGCTTTATCGATTAGAAGATAAAGATTTTTCGATTTCTAATGTTGAAAAGGAGCTCCTAATCGAATCTGGAAGGATACAACAAAAGCAGAAAGACAGAGGAGAGGACATAGTCGCCGATGCTTATACTACTTCATCTACTAGAAAGCAAGCCTATCGGAAGTTGAATGGAAATAAAAGCAGTGGTCGCGTCCTGGGCAATGATACAACAACAAAAATTATCTGTTCCTACTGCAATAAGAAAGGACATAGTGCGGAAAGATGTTTCCTGAAGAAGAAAACCACGAAACGGAATTCTAAAACTCAAGATTTCAAGGAAACTTTTTACAGTGATTTGACTACGATAAGAGATGCTGAAATTCGCCAAAGGAAAGACAAGCAGCTTGTTGAATTCCTGATTGACACTGCCAGCACAGCTCACTTCTGTACACAAAGAGACTACTTTAGTAACTTCAAGACTTTGAATCCTAGTCAAGTACTTGTTGGGGATAAAAATAGTAAGTCTGATATTTTTGGTATTGGTGATATACATTTTAATGTTAAAGATAGAGATAAATTTGTTCCCATAAAATTAGAAAATGTATATTTTGCACCCAATATGCGTAGAAATTTAATAAGCGGTTCGAATATGGATTTAGCAGGGATTACTGTAAAATGGGGTAACAACAAAATGACTGTATTTGGTAAAAACCATAATTATTTATTTACTGTACCTAGAATTGATAAGTTGTATATACTTAAAGGCTATGTTGAAAAAGTGGTAGTAACTAAAGAATTAGCATTTAGTACAGGTCTAGATAGGGAATTGGTTCATAGACGATTTTGCCACTTAAATATTGGAATGTTAAATCATATGAGTCAAAACAATGTTGTGAATGGTTTAGATAATTTGTGTGGTAAATTTGATTCTTGTAATACTTGTAAAATAACTAAATCGACTAGAACTAGTTTTAAAGTAAATCATGGGATAATGACTAAAAGTGTATTAGAGAAAGTACATATGGATGTTTGTTGTAAAAGTCCCGTAAATTCAGTTGGCGGAGCTGAATATTTCGTATCTGTAATAGATGATTTTTCTCGTTATGTTGAAATTTTTACTATAAAACATAAACATGAAGTTTTTAATTGCTTTAAACTGTATTTAGCAAAATATGAAAGACAATTAAATGTTAAACTTAAATCTGTAAGGTGTGATAACGGCATGGAATTTTGTAATGTAAAATTTCAAGATTTTCTTAATGAATTAGGTATACGCATGGAGAGAACTTCAGTATACACTCCAGAACAAAATGGGGTAGCCGAATCTTATAACAGAGTAGCTGGAGAGGGAATAAGCTCAATGTTAGCCGATAGTGGTTTAAAAGGTAGATTTTGGGCAGAAGCACTGCATTGTTTTGTTCACGTAAAGAATCGTAGTGAACACAAACTACTGGAAGGTAAAACACCGTTTGAAATTTTCTATGGTTATAAACCGTCAGTTAAACATTTCAAAGTATTTGGATCTTTAGCGTATGCTCATATTCCTAAAGTTCAGAGAAACAAACTACAACCAAATGCAAAAGTAGGAATAGTAACTGGATATGCAGTCAATACTAAAGGTTATAGAATTTACTTGCCTAAAGATAGGAAAACTGTAGAAACTATACACGTAAAAATTGATGAAAGTAAAAACGGAGTTAAAACACTATTTGGTAAACCTAGTAATGAAAACTTTTTATTTATAAATCTGAATTCAGACATCAATTTTGATGATAACAATGAAAATGAAATAGATAAGGTTCATGCTAAAACTCCCGATTTAAAATTAAAACCTTTAAAAATAACAGAATGGACTAGAGTTGAGAGACCGCGTTATAAAAGTAGCAGAATAGATGTTTACTATTACCCTCCAGGCGATAAAACTAGATTAAGATCAAACAACCAAGCTAAAGAATATTGCGATAAAAACCAAATTGAGTATGATCATTCTAAATTTAATTTTAAAGCTTTAAGCAAAACTCAAAATTTAACTTCTTCCCATGGTGACACTGATAGCGAAAGTGAAGATTCGCCATCTAATTCTTTTGTAGATAATCAAATAAGTGATATATTTGAAGGTGAGGTATATAATGTAGAAATACCGAAAAACTTTTCTGATGCACAAAAACTACCAGAAAGAAATCAGTGGAATAAGGCAATGGAAAAAGAGTTAAATATTATGAACGAAAGAAAGGTATGGGAAATAGTTGATAAACCTCCCAATGCTAAAGTAATAGGAAATAGGTGGGTTTATGCAGTCAAAAGAGATGAAAACAATAATGTTAAAAAATACAAAGCTAGACTTGTAGCACAAGGTTTTAGACAACAGCATGGTGTTGACTTTCTTGATGTATTTTCACCAGTTGTGAATTTTTCAGTTATTAGATTACTATTTATTATTTTTGTGTCTATGTTATGTTGGAAATATGCACAGCTAGATGTGAAAGCTGCATATTTGTATGGAAATCTTAGTGAGGTAATTTATATGAAGCAACCTCCAGGTTTTGAAATTGAAGGTGAAATGAATAAAGTATGTTTACTTAAAAAGTCGATATATGGACTTAAACAATCAGGTAGAGAATGGAATGCTGAGTTAGATGCTATATTAAAATCGATTGGTTTCGAAAAATTCAAATGTTGTAATTGTGTGTATAAAATGAAAAATATTATTTTATTAGTATACGTTGATGACATGGTGTTATTTTGTAAGACTAAAACTATTTTAGATGAAACTATTGAATTAATTAAGAGTAAACTTGATATTCAAAATTTAGGAAAAGTCAAATATTTGTTAGGTGTTAACTTTGAGAACAAAAACGGTAATTTGTATTTACATCAAAAAACTTATATTGAAAAATTATGTAAACGATTTAATGAATTACCTAAAACTCATGTTACGTTACCAATTAAAGTAGGTTTTAAATTGCCAAATAAAGTAAATGAAATTGTTGAAAATAAAATAATGAAGAAATTTCCTTATCGTACATTGATAGGGTGCTTATCTTTTATAGCAAATCGTAGCAGACCAGATATTTCATATGCTGTGAACGTTATGTCACAATTCTCGAATTGCTATAATTACCAACATTGGACTGTAGTTGTAGATTTAATGAATTATGTAATAAATACTAAAGAACATAAACTTTGTTTATCAAATCTTAATAATTCTTCTTTGATAGCTTATTCAGATGCAAATTGGGGTTGTCATTTAACAAACAGATTTTCTACATCAGGTTATTTGATATGCTTAGCAGGTATTCCTTTTAGTTGGAAATGTAGCAAACAAAAATGTATTGCATTAAGTAGCATGGAATCAGAATTTATAGCTTTAACAGATACGGTTAAAGAACTTTTATGGTTTACAAACATATGTAATGAGTTAAACATAATATCAGAAATTGAAAAACCTGTTTTGTATTGTGACAATCAATCTGCAATTTATTATTGTAAAAATAATGTTGAAAATTTAAAGACGAAGCATATTGATATAAGATTTCATTTTGTGAGAAATTTGCTTAATGAGGGAAAATTCGAAATTAAGTATATTAAAAGTAAAAGTAATTTGGCTGATTTTTTGACTAAGGCTTTAACTAAGACTGAATTAAATAAAATTAAAGGAATTTATTTTGAAATGTTCGATGGGGCCGCATGTCAGACAATGAATTTCAATGAACAAGGTTCGAGTAAGAGTCAGAGATCACGAGTTCGAAAAACCTCTGAAGGAGGGAGTTCGAACATTTAAAAATAATTCGAAGACAGAATTTGCATAGTATTAATTTTGAATGTGTAAGTACCCTCATTATGCAAGTGTTATTTTGTATATATATAACAAATCAAGATTGGATTTGGATTTTTGTTTCTTTTGATTTTCATGACTGTATGTATTGAATTCATGTTATGGAGAGGATTGTTTCTCCTTTATGATGTTTAAGTTAAGTTATGATTTTACTTGCTTAATAAAATTTATGATTAGTTAAAAGATGACTTTTTCATTATGCTTGCTGGGCATTTTCCACAACGCACTAAACTCTGCCAGCACTTATCATGCGAAATATTTCAAGTTGTTCGGTGTATTTTTTTTCTAAAAATGTGAATAAGTGGTTTATATAATCTGATACTTAAATTAATTTATAAAAATTTGTAATATTAAATATACTTAAATTATATATATATATTAAGATTTGGAGCAGAATATTATTTCCTTATTCCAGAGTAAATTTGTTTAGGTCGATCGTGATCCTTTTTCTTTAAACATAGTTACCTGACAGAGCACGATAGTCCGTATGATTTAATACTTTTAATATGACTGCTTACATAGGTCCTCACGGGCTAATCACAAAGTAATTTGTGTAAAGAAAAAGAAAGAAATCACTCTCACTTGAATTTGACGACATTCTCTTACCGAGTATTTAGCGAACGCAACTGAAAAAATGCATTCAGTTAATCCAGAAACCAAACCATTTATACCATTCAATTAGAATAGAAAATCTCAAGTTGTAATTAACAAATTACACATTTGTCATAACTGTTTGAGACACAAATATCTCATTTTAAATGAAATACCACTGCTATGTATTTCTGCCGAGAATCTCTTACGGTGTAGCACTTTTTACCCCGATGTTTTGAATTCAAATTTTAAAAACGACGGTACTTTTACTGTGAGTTCAAAACTTTATTATTTTTACTAGGAGACAGACCTCACCCAAACTTAATACTTTATCTTAAAGACATCAGATTTTATATTTCTATCTACTCTTACAAAAGTTTCAAGTGTCTGTCTATGGTGTTTATTTGAGGTGTGTTTGAGGTGTTAGGTAGATTTCAGGTTTACTTAAAGTTGACTTCAAAAACAACCTTAAGAAATCAGCTTTAATTTTTCTTCTAATCCAATTGTATGAAGTTGGTTTAATCACACTTGAGGTTGTTCAACGTGGATAGAAATCTACTTCACAGCAACCTGCTTTGAGAGGTCCTTTGAAGGTGTATATGTAATTTGTTCTATACTTCTGAGGTGTAAATAATTTCGCTCGATTTCAGCTAAAACTAGAGTTGAGTTATATCAGAGGTTGATTTTATAAGGTGTAAATTCGGATGAAATTGAAGTCTTTTGATGAGATAGTTTTCTGAGCATAACATAACCTTATTTTCTGCCTCATGTGTATGCATTTACAACCTCAAAAACACCTTATTTTTTGTAAGGGTAGTTCTAATTTTAAATGTAATTACTGTCCTCATTTTAAACTAACCATTTCTGCTTTGACCCTAGCAATTTTAATATTAACTGAGCTACCCAATTCCAACCTAGTTACATAGATTACAATCTATTTTATGACTTTAAACTAGTTTTAGGAAGGGTATAGTAAAATCATGGCTCTTCCACCAAGCATTTAGATCACTACTACTGCAAAAGCTCTCTTGTGTTTATTTTTAGTGGAAACTATTTTAAACATTTCTTTCTCTATAACTGGTTGCCAAAATTAGCAAATAAAGCCATAGCTTGACTTGTACAAGAAGAAATTAGTTTATATATTTATTATATATTAGTGTTGTTGAAATTGAACAAAAATGAGACAATATTCAATTTTAAATTTTACGTCTTTGAACGAAATAACAGGAAAAATATTTAAATAAAAAACTGATTTATTATCATATACGGAACAATTTAGATTTTTCATTTTAAACTTTGTTCTAAATATGCTACATAAAAGCATTTATTCCTGAGAATTTAAGCATCTTACATTTTTTAATCAGCATAAAAGGACTTCGAGTTCTTAAATCATTTATATTGCATGACTATTGTTAGGAGTTAAATATTTTCTCATTTACTGACACTTGCAGAAGACTTTTCAAATGAAAGCACAATGATGTCTTTGTTAGCGAGTAAAGATTTTCTTTCAAGGATAATTAATGTGCGAAAGTTATATTAGTGAATACCTCTGATGGAAAAATATTTAAACAACAGGAATGTTATTGTAATTGAGTAGCTTAAAAGAAAGTAGGAAGAAATTTCAACGATTTCTATTTAAATAGTAATGTCTCTTGCATTCCATATCTATCGTTTTATCCAGTGAGTATCTTAGCTCCCCTATATTTTAAAAATTAGTTACTTTGTAAAATTTACAGTCTGTTAATCGTACAGAAAAATCCCCTAAGCAACAATATGTTTTACTAATTTTAAATATTGAAAACGTTTTGAGATTTTCAAAGTAGCGTAACGAAGGGAAATAGATGTTCCAATTTATTGGAATGATTCTAATTATTCTTTGTTACTACTTAATTGAATTTCATGATGTTTTGCAATAAATAATTTTTTGTTTTTATGTAGAAAAGCCAGAAATTCAGAAGTATAATATTTAAAGATACTTTATACTGTTTCTAAAATTTAGTTATTTTTGCTTTGAATTTACCAAAATATAGGTAGCTCTTGCGTAAAAAAAATATACATTTCTCTGGTTTATCTTTAGAAAAAAGGCCCTCATAAAGTTTGCCTTGGTAGTATATATGAGTTCCAGAAACCCAAAGCACCACGACGAACCATTATTTTTATTTGATTCTCATAGTTTTGGTGTTAAAGCATTATGCAACTCACTCATATTACTTTTAAATAATTGATTAATTTATTTTTGGATATTGATTATTTGATTAATTTACTTCTTTCCAAGCAGTGATTCTGCCACTTAGAACGCGTAATAAGGTTTGATACATCTGCTCTGATAAATTTGCACTTGAAACTTACTTCTATGCGATTATCAGATAAAAACTAGTCCCATGCTTCAGGGACAATAAGGTAACGTAGCCTTTTGTTTCTCGTTATTTTATTTGCTTATAATTTGATTTAGAGTATGAAATCTCATTTACGTTGTGGGTAGAATAAGTGAGTTCGACTCGCACGTTGTCACAAAAACTCTGCAGCAGGATTCGCATAAAGCCCCATAACTGTCTTTTGATCCTGATGAACTATGTTTAAATTCCTCTACAACTGTTAGAAAATTCTTTCTTAAATTACTCTAACTACATAGCCATGACCATATCCAGTAGTAGATGGATTAGGGGAAACTTCATTTCTATCACAGATGGTGAAAATGTGCTTTTCATCGAAAAATATGCTTCTTGATGTTTCAGTAGAAAGAATTCTTATTCCATATATTTACAATGTTTCTTATATACTTGCAATCACCACTGATCGATGAAAATTTGGAGTGCAAATCAGTGGTGGACAATAATCTAATCAATAAAAATATCATTAGATTTGAATCTAGGCATTTACATTGAAACTAATACAGCTGGTATAAATTCAAGACAACTAAGTTAAAATTGATAAATATTCAAATTTAAAAACCGATGCATTCTTGGTATCGAATTATATTTGATTACTGAAATTTCTGGCCCACAGGCTATTAATTGCTTTTGCATATTAGTTTACCTCTTCATTGAAATCATTTTCAAAACCAATAGAATGGGGATAAACGGTGTCTGTTGCTTATGAAGGGGAAATAAAATTTTTATGTACATATAATTCTTGGAAAGGACAATAGAGAACACAAATTGAAAATAGATTGCATCGAATTTTATAATCTCTATGACTATCAAATATTATTCGTTCACCGTAGATTGCGTGTTGGTTATCCCCTCTATGTCCATAGACTGTAGATGATTTTAACTTTAAACAGAAAAAATGAGATTTGGTAGTTTATATCCTGATTTTCAAATTTTGCTTTAAGTATTTATTACCATTCTAATTTTCAAAAAGCTGAGATAGTTTCCTTCATTGGAATTAAGAAAAATCTAATTTTTGAACTAGTTAAAGGCACAACATAGCAATTCATAATTTTTTGTGCCCGTAAGCAATCAGCCAACTTACCAATCAAACAAAAAGAGTAATTAAATAAAACATTTGACACAAATTGATGTATTTATAGTTTGCTCAACTCACTTAAAGATTTCTGGAAATCGTCAAGCATACAACTATTGAATTAAGTTGCGCTTTCTTAATTTTATCATGTAATTTTTATCAATTTTGTTAGAAATTTCTGGTATGAAACACATTTGAAAACATTCGATACTGTCTTTCGTAATCATTCGGATACTGAGAAAAAGCTTAAAAAAGCTTAAAAAAACCATTAAAATAAGAATGGTTCACCTTATTTAAAATAAAATAAAACAAAGAATCGATGGTATAACAAAACGAAGAAATTCATTTAATTCCCCCCTCCCCATTTTCAGGACTTTAAAGGGCACTGTTTCGAGTTCCTAACACAAACCCTATTCTTGATTGAATAATATATCATATTCTTCGCCACTGAGAGCGGACGTCATTGTCAAATATCCTTGTTCCATTTAATAGAATATGGACTAAACAAACTTACCCTTCCAGTAGGGGTGAAATAATTGTGATACATATATTAAAACGAAATAACGATGCCAAAAGTCCAATCAATTATCAACTTAATGCGTTAACCAGCTGTCTTCGTTAAGCATTTAAGCAAATGGCTAACTCTTCATTTGGTTGGCTAATGGTTAAGCTAATGGATGACTCTTGTATTAAATCGAAAAGAAGCATGCTACTCCAGATTTTCCGTGTGGCTTCAGTAAGAGATGATCTATGAGCAATGATATTGCCTAACTGGAACTGTGAATTTGTAATACTTTCGTCCTGATAAATCATCTTGTCTCTTTTTTTTCCTTTGATATTAAAAAAAGCTTAGGATCGGACTTGGGGTTACGATTCTTTTAAAGATCTGTTTGAAATGATCATTTGCAAATTTTCATCAAAAGTTTCTTGCTGAAGCCCTACTTTCGTGTAAAAATTGGATCTAACTTTTCTGATCAATATGTTGAGGGTGTCGCGGTAGGTAGCGTTTTAAGTGTCACTCTGTTTATCATTTATATTTCACTAGTTTTGCGTGTTCTGCCATCTGCTGTCTCTGGCTCTCTTTATGTTCATGATTTGAGCACCTCGTGTTCTGGTTCTGACATGAAAGTCATCAAGTGGCAACTGCTGTTAGAAGTGAACAAGATTTTAAACTAGTGTGACATCAATCATCATACCCTTTTACCTACTAAAAGTTCATGCATTCATTTCAGTCGTAAATGCATCCTTCATAATGACACCGAGATTCTGTACCAGTACAATTACTACACCAGTTGTACCACACACACAAATTTTTGGTCTCCCTTTCGACAGCAAGTTGGCTTTTATCCCTCATATCAAACAATTGCGGAAGCGATGAGAGCAGAAACCAAATATGTTGCATCTGTTGTTAAATACGCTTTAGGTGGTGAATCGCCTAGCTCTTACTACGCATTTAGCAGGCTCTGAGACTATCTAGGCTTGATTATGCATGCGCACTTTATGTCTCAGCTACGGACTCTAACCTACGTGGCTTAGATACGGGTACATCATGTTGCCTAAAGCATATGCTCTGGTGCATTTCGTACATGTCTAGTTGGAAGCTCATGTGTTATTTGCCATCAACTTTCATTAGATTTGCGTCACATGCAACTGCCTTTGATCTACTACTATCATGTTATGTCAAGTAAATTACATTCTATTCGCAGTAATGTGATTTCAGGAGGTTTGGAGCGATGGTACGTAAGTAGACCTTCACATATTCGTTCATTTTATTTGCACACAAGCTCACTGATATAAACGTTTGATATTTGCAAAATACCCTCGTAATCCGTTGATCACTTTCTCTTACCACCATAGACCATCTTCTCATATCAATTTACTACCCCATTTATGATAAAGCTAACATCGCACTCTGCATTTTCCACCAACTCTTCATTTTAATATCGTAACCAGTGTTCTAAATACGTGCCTATTCTTACAAACGGTTCAAAATCTTCTGGATGTGTTATCTGTGGTATCGTAGTCACTGTTGAGACCTGTAGGTATAAGATGCCAGATATTTGCTCAGTCTTCACTCCTGAAACTGTTGCCATTCGTTTGACGCTAAGGCTGGTTTTTCTTCAAGCCCTACGTAGAGGTTTTATATCTGATCCGAAAAAATGAGTCCTTTGAGCCAGTAAGATAATCTTCGCAGTAATAATCAACCTATTTTATGTTTTATCATTCATTTGCACACTTTCACAGAAATGATTTCTATGTGTTGTTTTGTTGGATCCTGAGGCATACCAGGAAACAACCTGGCTCATTCTGCTGCCCGGTCTGCAATGGTTCTTATGCCATTATCTGTGTCTTTCTCCGACGTTAAGCTGCATGTTCAACGATTTCTAATACCTTTATGGCTGAAAAGGTGGAATCTCCAAACTCTCATTAAACTACAGTGAGTTAAAACAAATTTGGTCCATTTACCTGTGATACGTTTGCGTAGTGCAGAAGTTAAACTTACTCATCTGCGAATCGGTCTCACACGGTTGACACACCTTCATTTACTGTTCTGAGAGCCTACTCTTCAATGTAATACGTGTAACATTCTTGTCACTCTTCATCACATTTTAATAATTTACCTATGTTTTAACCGACAACGGCTTGTCTTTTCTGAAAGATCTATTTTATGTATAAAGACTTTCATTAGTCTAGCATTTTTTTTACTTGCTCTTGGTATTTTTAACTATCTTAATGTTTTAACACATTCACAATTTTATTTACTTATATATATATATATATATATATATATATATATATATATATATATATATATATATATATATATATATATATATATATATATATATATATATATATATATATATATATATTAATTAAAGTGTAGCGTGAATTTTAGTTTTGATGATCTCTTTTAACACATTGTTTGGTACAGCATGTCCTCTTTTGGACTCAGTACCATTACACCCTATATTCAGTTCAATTCATTTCACTGACTGAAAATACAAGAAAAATTTCCTTGATGAAAACGATCATCACTACAGCACTTATCAATATCGGTGCGACTCCTAAGAACTCTTTGAAAGAACTGGCTTTGGTTTTCACAAAATAGAGCGTCACTTCAAATTTTATGTATCTGCTGAAAATCAAAGCCAGCATTTCAACTAATTTCTGCGATACATATCTTAAAATTCTCAAACATGTTCTTTTACAGATTGTTAAACTTTGATATGGACGACGTTAAACTCATAAAGTATTTCAATAGCGATACCGTTAACTAATTTACATGGAAATATTATGCAACTTTTTTTTACATTATAATAAACAGGACTGTAAACTTTGACTTAAATCTTATATAAAAAATTACTTAATTGCCAAGATCAGTACATACTTTACTGAGCCTTGAGTTTACAACTCTTATCATCATCAATAACTTTAAAGTAAGTGAATCAGAGCTATTTAGACCCTGTATCACATATTATAATTTACCAATTCATAATTGATAAAGGAGCAATAAATCGACATCAACGAAATTGCAGTGCTATAAAAATGTGAGATACAAAACTGAACAGTTATTACAGAATAAAGCTAGTATATCTGTGAAATTTAAAAATTTATAGTATTAAAAAGATAAATCTTTTTAAATGAAATAAGTTTCTAATAAGAAAAAAAGTTTTCAATTTTTCTATTTATTGCTTTAAACAGTGTGTGAAAAATGAACTATTAAAAAAAATGTTTTTTATTACATGGTACCTCATTTTATTTAAATAAGCCTTTCGGTTTGTTAAAGGAATATTTTTTGCTAGTTTAGCTTAGAATTCGCTTAATATAGTATTTATAAAATAAAAATAATACAGTATAAAACAATATCTAAAAGTCGCCCTACTAACAGTCAATTTATCAAATAAATAATATCTATGAATATTCATAATGTTGATAAAGGGTCTGGAAAATTTTAAATTTCTTCGAAGTTTCATTCTCAAAGCGAAATGCGTAATATAATTACATTATTTTCCACTTTCATTTTCTCCTCATTTTCTGAAAATATACATTTTATCTTTTTCACTTCAAAAATAAATTGAATTAGAACTTTCAAAATATTTTTTTCAAAAAAGAATTTACATAACTGCTTTTAAGACATGATATAGAGTTGAATAAGAATCCGGTAATCTTTTATCTTTATTTCAATTTATCTATAAGTTCCTTAATAAATTGAACGCGAATATAGTTTTTCCTTTTGTGTAAAATTTCTAAGTTCATATATTAATATGTCTATTCATCACTTTAAAGGAACCGATAACAGAGAAAATATGGAGTAGAATTCGTTAATTATGATAAATTATTTTCCCTGGGAAAAAGTAAATTGAAACATCGAGCATTTTGTAACAACTTCATTTTTAATTAACTGCAATAAAAGGCATTAAGTTTTTAGACGTAATTTTTCACTTCTAATTTTCTTAAAATGTGCAATATATCCAAATCTATAAGAAATTTACAATCGCAGTTAATCAATTCTTAAGAAAAGTATTTTTCTCGTCCAGAATACAGAGTGTAAACTATAGAAACTTCTGTCTTTAATTTTTATTTTAAGGCTTTGTGAAAACGAAAGCATAAATATGGAAAATTGCTAAATGTTTTTCTTTCTCCTTAATATTGGAATTTTTTTAATCATTGGTGAGAAATATGGAACAATAAAAAAAATCGAATTGCTTTCTGAAACTTAGAGTTATTTCCAATAGTCAATCTTCAACTTTATATTTTCTTTGGCAAACAAGCAGGTTTTGGTGTTTTCAAGTCCGTCTTCCTCAGTAGTGAATCATTAGATTAGATAATACATTTCCCTCACTCATATATTTATTTGCGACCCCTTGTGTGCATAATTTTGTTGTCATAATCAAAAGTTCATCCTTTTTTTAAAAATAATTCATAATGCTTTAAGTCCAAATCTGGTTCTTGGGTCAAAAAACGCCAAATTAAGGCTTATAACGCCTTCAATTGAAGACTGAAAACTTGGCATGCTTATTTTATAACATGTTGAGCAGAGGAGGTTTAAGGCAGATAAATTTAGAAATAGTGAACAAGTGTTCAGTTCCACAAAATCTATATATAAATTTCTCTTACACGGCGACAGAAAAAAAGCCACAACGCTAGAAACGCAAGACAACGCTAGAAAATCGGCCAATGATTGCCGCTAAAAATGTCACATGCCAAATCTAGATGAGGTGGCTCAACATATACCGCTTTTAAAAATGGAAACTGAAATAACTAGAGAGAGCATTCTCACCAAATGTGATCTCTTCCGAAATTCATCCTATCAGCTACGGCAATCTCATACTATTAAGCTGGGCAGAAGTAAGTAGTCTTTGTCGATAGATCTCTATTTTAGCATTTTGTCGAAAGCGCTTTTTTCACGAATTTATATATTACGAATTTATTTGATGATTTTTGATTTATATCACGAATTTATTTGTTTTATTATTGTTATTAGTTATTCATTGAAAAATGAGTCTCAGTCGTGCCGTTACGCTTTAAGATTTTATACTATAACACATTTCTAATAGGTTTAACGAACTACATGTCATTTATTTAAATTCAAATTTATTTTAACGACTTATTATTTACTAAAAAGATTTAATTTGTTAAGATTAAAGTTGTTATATGGATTTGAATGATTGTTTTGAATTCTTAGAATTTTGTGCATTTGCAATGTACCTAAGTTAGCAGCGAGCAAACGAGCTTGGTTTGCGAAGCAAACCATACAGGATTGCGTGGCAGTTTTTGTAGGTTGGTGAACGTTAGCGAGCAGGGGCGCCACCCACTAGTTATATTAAATTATTTTAAAATAAGAAAATTTTTGTAGCGAGCATACGTATTGCCTTTCTTGTATTATGTTTTTAAAATTTGTAAACAGTGACATCTTGAGAGATATAAAATTTAATATTTTAGAATGTCGTAGCTTAATATCTAGTGATAAAATTGCTTTTAGCATTACAAATTTTGCAATACATTTTGCCACCTCGAATCAAAAATTCATTCAAAAATTCAGGAAAGATGTAGTAAAAAGGAAAGGCAGACGATATAAAATACTTTCAAATTCAGATTTTCAGAAGTTCATAAAAGTATGAATGTTTAATAGACTTTGAAAACCATTACGTTCAAAGCATTATCAAAAGTTACAGGTGCAGTATAACCATTTCTTGCCTTGTGCCAATAAGCTGTAAGCAACCAACCATCATAACTAAGTCTATAAGTGCGGAAAGGGAAACTAATTTTTAAAAAAATATTACAATTCAAACTGCATCGTATTAAGTTTCAAAAAAATTTGTAAAAAATATGTATACTACCAAAATTAAGTGTTATCTGACAAATTAAATGAATTTTTTTTTTAATTCTACCTATAATCTTCATTTAAAAATATACCTTTGTTAAGAAATATTACTTTGAAACTTAATACGTTTATGAATATTATCGATAAATAAAAAACTGAAAGAAAAAAAAACTCCTACTAATAAAATGAGCATTACTTATGAATTTCCATGCAACAATAGAGAATGTATATCGTTTAAAACAGCAATTAATATATTGCAATTAGCTTAAAGTTGACATTATTTATTCGCTCCATTGACTGACTTACTTCTAATTTTCTTTTCCTTTCCACAAAATTTGTCAAGTGCTTTTGACAGTTTTGCGACTTCTAAAATGTACTATTTTCCAAGCATATTTATTGACTTCAATTAGCATATAGCAATCTCGTAACGTTATGGGAAACAAATTTACTTTAAAACGTCAACTTCTTTTCATATTGTCTTAATTTATTGACCTGTTCTCAAAGTTCACGGGACTTTCACGTCTTTTTTTTTTTGAATTTGATATTTATGGAGTTAAAAGAAATTTTATCCTGTTTATAAAAAAATCTGGATAAAATCGCAATATGTTACACATTGTATTAAACTATATCATTGCGTGTACATCTTTTAAGTTCTTATCTACCAATAAAAGAAACCTATTAACTAAATGCCCGCTGATTTTCATGGCTTGTCTATTAAGATGGATAATTTATACAGATTCCAATCCAAATATCGAGCTACATTCCATTAAAGTTTGTAGGGGAACTAAAACTATTAATACGCATTAATAACAAAGATTTTTAAACACGGCTTTTCTAGATTCCTGATATTTTGGAACTCTGGAAATGAAATAGCTTATTCTATGGCCAAACCAGTACAGAACCTTTTAATAGCCGTGATTTTTGTCTTAGTCTAAAAACCTTAATTACTGAAACCACAAATTGCTTTTTTTAATTCCTTTAAAAGCTAGAAAAATCAGCGCGCGTTTAAAGGACACATGATTCATACCTATCTTTATTTTAACTGAATTGTGTAATACAAACCTAGTTGTAAGCGTGATATGCCCATAACTGGCTCTTGCACCAATTACTATAAATTAACAGTTTTTTTTTTAACTTAGTGTACTTCAAATTTCAGTGAAAGGGTTAATGGAAATAGTTTAATTACATTGAAAAGAGTATAAAATATTTAAGTTTTAAATTTTCCGCATCAATTTTGAACACTATTTTGTGCACATTAATTTAAATATTTTTCTTTTTCGTTAATGAAATTAATTGTGTATATAAAGAAGGCTATCACAGGAAAAGGAATATGCATTTCTACGAAATAACAGAATGGAAACTCTTTTACTTATACTTTAGTTCGAAAGTCCTAATGAAACAAAAGCTAGGTAAGGACAAATTGGTGCAAATACGAAACAAAGTCACAAAACACAATGTTGAACCTTAGGGGTCTGGTAAATTAGACCTCTTAAGCATGTTATCTTCTTTTTATAGAACATTAGGCACCTCAGACTAAAAGGTACTCAGTAAATACTGCAAAGGTAGCAAATTAAGTAGAACAATAGGTAACATTTGTTATCGTACCAATAAGAAGTTAAAGATCAGCTAACTTGTATTCAATTTACATAATTCTTAATAGTCCAAAATATAACATAACAAAACGATATTTTTTATTTATGAATTGTATTAATTAAAATTAAAAAGAAAAACTAACACTCAACATACTGTTGCTGGTGACAGTTGAACACAAGTCTTGAAAAGAAGAATTATAATTAACTACGCGGTGTTTGTTTGGCACAGTATGTCTTTCGAGGACTTTGTGTCATTAAACCTTACATTAAATCCAATTAATTGATTAAAAAGTACATAATTATTTTAGAGCAGTTAAAATTTTTAAGATATATAAACAGAGATTTCCATTTATGATTAAAAAAAATATTTTCATAAGACATTCCTATTTTTATTTTGAAAACAAAATTAAAAAATTTAAATTTTATCGAGAAGATTAAATGTTTTTCCAAATTTGACCTATTAACAAAAAAATGTTCTTTACCATTTTTTTTTCCAGATATGTACTTTTGATATTATAAAGAACTTACATGAGATGTCAGCACTATAAACAGCAATATTTTAGTACCAACATGAAAATTGGGGTATTTTCAAATAATTACTTTTAATTATCTTACTACCTTAGCACCGTTTTACCTATTTTGTTTATTTTATATGGTAATCCAGACCTTTTATCAAATGTACACTAACTTGTATCATTTCATAAATTTTAATTTTATGAAAAATAATGTGTGTACTTTTTCTTTGGATTGGTTTTAACGTATTGGTGGCACAGTATGCCCTTTTGGACCAAATGCTATTAAAACTCTATATTCATTCTTAAAAAAATACCATTCCAATTGTAACATATTAATAAAACTAAAATTAATAGCATTTCTTTTTATAGCATTCCTTTTTATTGCCAACCGCTTTAAAATATTATAAACAATATTCTGCAATTTATGTTTAGGAAGGAAAAAAAACAGCTAAACAAGTTTATTATTTTGTTTAATATTAAGAAAATATTTATTGAAATAAGCAACTAGATAAAATTTTACTGCTGACAAGTTTTTTAATTCTTAAGCGCCTTTTTTACTCAGTATGACCTTATTTAGAGCTTTTAATCATATTCAACTCAATCTTTTTTTTTTCATTTGTGCCACATATCAATATTGCAGTGGAATCATCTCAGCAAGAGATTGCTCAAATTAAATGCAGTTACGAAACTCCGACATAGCAACAAGAGATGAGATCGTGAAGAAAATATTTTATAACTATTTATTATTGTTAATTACCTGCGATAATAATCGGTAGATTAAAATGTTATTATAACGAGCAAAATTACTTAAATGTATCCAAAAACAAAAAAAAAATTGAGAGCTCTTTAAGTAATTTAAAAAAAGTTTCTTCATGAAAATTAAAACTATAGTTTCGTTAACCATAAAATAGTAACAAAATAAATTTAATCACTATTTATATACGCAATAAACGATCTATAGTGTGGTGATGATAATAATTATATTAATTTATATATATAGTCAATATACTAACTATTTGAGACTATTTGAGCTTCGTGCAAAAGCGAGGAAAGCCCAGTTTCGTGAATAGTTGGTATCGTGAATAGTTTCGCGGCAGGAATATTTTTCTCTATTATTTTTACTAGCAGGAACGGACTAATGTTGCATTTGTATCCTGTTCTTGCTCATGTTAAAGCATTTATATTATTATTCAAAGTCAAAAATATATTCTGAGTTTACATCAAGGTTTTCAATGATGTAAATCTTTATAGTTGAGTTTAAAAAAACCTGATACAATGTTTTACAGTTGAGTTGAAACTTGTTGCTTACGACTCTACTGTAAAAACTTGTATTAGGTTTTTACAACTTAAATTTAAAATTCATATTTTTGTTATACTGCAAATAATTAGTAAATATTTTGTTTTTAGTTCAAATTTTATCTATTTCAGTTTAAAAAAATTAGCTTCTAGGAACGAAGCGCAGCACGCGAGTGGTAAATATGTTTGTTCAATTAATTTAAATGATTCTGCAATTTATATTGAACCCCTTGGGCTCAGAAAAATAGACTCCACCATCCTTTTGAACTTACTGATTGGAATTTTAAACTAGAGTTCACAAGATAGAATTTGGTTGAAGTAGCATTGTTAAACAAGATTCGAATACTACAACCTGTTTTCCAACAATCGAAAATGTTTTTCAACTCTTCTTTTCATTTCCACAACTCTTTTGCATCTCATTTAAATGATTGTTAAAAAAGACACAGTTACAGTTACTGTATTTGTTCCCTTCAAGCGGACAAATATATATGCGGGTCTTGTGCCTCCTGGAAGAAAAAAGTAAGAGTATATAACTAAACTTTCCTCGGAGAAAGAAGGAATTTATGTGGGATTATATTTCAATAACATAAACTTTATTTTTAAAGACTTGAGCTTTTAACAAGGACTAACTATTCCCGTGTTTGTTAAAATTTTCCATTTATTGGAATTTTGTTCACAATAGCATCAAGTAAAGTGGAATTAATCTTTTTAAAGCTGTTTTCAATAAATATACTTTACATTTTAGCGTCTAATAAAAGGTTATACTATCAGTCGTATAATTTAACACTAAAATAGATCGTTAAGTTGAATCAATGTCTTGGTGTAAATGATAAAAAGTGTGTGTACGCAGCAATTAATAATCATATGGAGTTCCATGTGTGTAAGAAAAGGAAGAAAGGTCACATAATACCACATTTCGTTGTATATTACAGACGCTATACCACGTTAATTGAATTAATTTTCTTTGTAGGCGGGATTTTGACTGTCAATATCAAATTTCAAACAAAGATATATATATTCAGAATATTTTTCTGACAAATATATATATTTCGTGCATTACGAATGGGACAAAACCATGGAATGTACCAAAGGAGAAATTTAAATTTTGGATAATCTATAGGAAAATAATGTTGTTGAATGAATTAATCAACTATTGTGTGAAACAGCATAGTGGCTCAGGGGATAGAGGGTTTGCTTCCCAATCAGGTGAGCCATGGTGCGAATACTATGATTGGCTGACTGATATGAAGTCTGCTTCCGACTCGCACTGACTGTAGTGCTGCAGTGATATATTCTCTATGGTAAATGGATCATGCATTAGAATCCATTTGCCTTCGGGACCTGTCAAAGTTCTGTCTACGGGACCTGCCATACTCGTTTGAACCCCTTTCATATGCTGTTCGGGGGGGGAACCATCTCCCCACTGCACTACTTCCCACTGCACTTCCCCACTACAATACTTCCCATTCATCATATTGCAATTGTTTCCCAGTCTTTTAACCAACGTCGTGTTACCTTTTTCTGTTCTCCATTTTATGTATAAAAGACTTGTTAGATGAAACCTATCATCCTCCTAAACTCTTTACATTTCTAAGTGCTATTGGTATTTTAAATTGCATATAACTGTTTTATCATGTATACAATTTTAGCGGATTATACTTACTTTTGTGAGTTTTTACCCTTGTAGTTATACTTGTAATCACCATTTTATCTAATTTGTAGGCCTTTTAAGAGCATAAATTTTACACATGAACTTTCTAAACAGTTTTAAAACAGACAGTGTGTTTGGCGCAGTATGTTCTTTTTGGTATGTTCTTTTTTTTATTCATTAAAGCATAATTCCCTTTACTGTAGGTCTAACCGAGTGGTGTTTTAGTGGTTTTCTTATACATCGCAAATGTAACAGAAATGGGGGTCACTTACATCAAACAGTCCTCCACGAAGCCTAGTATGTTCCAATACTTTATCCAGAAGTCCCCTTGTCTTACAGATTTATTTCAACTATACACAGCTATGGAGTTGAAAATAGATAGTCATAAACTAGACTTGGGTGTTCGAAGCCGAATATAAAATTAAAAAACTATTTCGTGAAAAATATGTGGGATAATAATTGAACGCAGAGAATAATTTGAAGTTATTATATGAAAAATATCTTTTGACCCACTTGGTAGAAAATTTGCTACAAGGTGAAAATTGTCTACATTCATTTTGATTTTTTGCCACAGAAAATGCATTAATTCATATTAATAATAGTTAGACTGCATTCTAGTGGAGGAAGGACAAAAATAACTCTAATATAAAAAAATAGTTCTACAAAGAATTTCAGCTACCATAAAATAATTTTGTACAGAGAGTTCGAATTCTTTTTGAATAAATAACAACATGTTGTTAATATTTTTTTTAAATTTTTTTTGTATTTTTGCCAGAAGACAGTAATAATAAGCAAATTTGCTTCATTTTAAATTTATTTGTGTTCATTTGTAAAAATGCATTCCTTTATGAAAGATGCCAAAAATATTTAAAAGAGATTATTATTATATAAAATGTTAAAAAATAAATTTCGTAAAATTGTTTCTAAAAAAAGTTCTACCTCTAAATTAATAAAAGGTTATCGGAGAATTTTAATTCATAAATGGAACTTATTTGTAGGATTCCTGTCAAAAAGTCTTTCAATTTATATATTCTAGATTTTCACTTCATTAGAAAATATTCTTCAACAATAAGCATTGAATTTAAGTGTCATTATTCTTTATTAATTATGCTGAAAATTGCAATTATGCTTGTTTCTTGGCTATTAGGAACATACAAAAGAATCTAACATAAATGGGAATACTTTAAGAGGAACAAAACGGAGGTGATTTCATTATTTTGTTTTTATTCTTTCCTAAAACTTCATCGTTTCCAACTACAAACTATTATTTCCTTAAATTGATCAGGTAATTTGCTCTTTACATTAATAGTTATAGCAGTGCTATTTATGCAGTTTTTTTAGAAATTTAGTTTATTAAAACTAAATCTATTATGCAAAATAATTAATAAAATATTACATTATATGTTAGACCATAAATAGTTTTAGTTAGTTTTGGTAAATCAAAATAAAGTTTAAATGTAAAACAAGAAGCCACAAATATTTTTATGTCACAAAATCAAACTGGTTCTAAAAATTCTAATTATTTTGTTTTTAAAAGAAATGTGTTGTCATGAAATTTGCATAAAGTGAAGAGAAGAAAAATAATGAGAATGATCATTTTAACCTAAATATTCTATGAGATAATGTTTTCATTTAAATAAAATATTTATCTATTTCGAAGTACTTCCATGCATTTATCATGTTATGAAGCCCAGCTAATATGAAGTAGATAGATATTTTGGCAGTTAATTTTAACGCCAAAGCTCCCTTAGTATGGTATTACTTTTAAGTGTAGAAGATCATGCTAGTTGTCTCTTAGCAAAAGAATTAAAAATATAAAAGGTTTTTGGGGGATCATTGAGAAGTTTACAAAAAGTTTGGTATCTTAGGAGGGTATACGGTATAAATCAAAGCATAGAAAAAATCTGAACAGAAATTTTGCGTGCATGTCCATTCATGAGCTTACTGAAAAGTGAACTTTGACAATAATTATTTTACATATTTCACTAATTTTAAACTTATTGACATCTGCTGTCTCTGGCTCTCTCTATGTTTACGATCTGCCTACTGTAACTATGTCTATTGTAACATCTCCATTCATAACATTACTATATCAGTTGTGCCCCACACGAAATTTTTCGGTGTCATTTTTGACAATAGGCTAACTTTTATACCTCGTATCATATAGTTACAAAAAAATGAGAACAGGAACTGAACATGTTGCATGTAATGTGTAATACATTTTGGGGAGTGGATCACCTAGCCCTGCTACTCATAGATCAAGAGCTGATATTTTCACGACTTGACCATCCATGTGCAGTGACATGTCTACTCATCTAAGATACAGTACATCATTGTTCTTTTCGCATTTCTTCTGGAACTTTTCGTTCATCCCAAGTTTATATGTTGTCTGCAATTAAATACCATTAGATCTACATTGCTTGAAGCTGTCTCTCACCTATTACTTTTGTATCATGTCCTCAATGTGTTATCCACTAATGGAATATGTAATTTCTTTAAGCTTCAAGTGATTCTATGAAGCTATATCTTCTCACATCCGTCCATTTCATGCTCGCATGAGTTCACTTATTTAAACTTTTGAAATTTGCAAATCACCATCGCAATCTGCGCATTATTTTTTCATATCTCCATGGAACATCACAAGGCTACAGAGTTGGACATTAGTAGTCGTAAACACGAAACTGGATCGTCTTTTTTAAAGACTGTTATAAAAAATACAAATTCCGCCGGGTAACTGGAACTAGCCGACAAACAGATTCATATTTTCGCCGAGTAAGAAATAAATTTTTTTAACGGGTATCAGAAATCAGTCCGATAAAGCATTTTTGGACGCAGTACATCTATGGTACTCATGGATTAAAACAACTGTTCTGATGAGAAATGTGCCTCGTGAATTTCATTTAGGAATAAATACACTACTGGCCATTAAAATTGCTACGCAAGGAAGGAACGCAAATAACAGAATGACATTTATTGGACACATGAATTACAGTTGGAAGAAAGAGTGATTAAATTTTCAGGATATTTGGATGTATTTAGATCCTGAAGAATCAGTGCTCAGAGGAGCCTCACCTGGCAGCAATAATCGCAGTTATTCTTCTGGGTATCGAGTCGAACAGAGATTAGATAGCATGAACGGGTACAGTGTTCTAAGAAGCTTCAACGTTATGAAGCATTTCATCGACAGCACTGACTGACGAATGGTGGCATGCCAGTCATTCGGCAACCATTGACCAGACGTTTTCAATTGGTGAGAGATCAGGAGAACGTTCTGGCTAGGGCAACAGGTGAACATGTTATGTGTCAAGGAAGGTCTGGACAGTACAGGCAACATGCAGTCTTCCATTGCGAGGCCTGCTGAAACGTAGCGCTATGGAGGCCTCGAAGATAAGGCAGAGCAAGTGATCCTAACATATTAGAAATGTAACTGCTGCTGTTCAAAGTGCCGGCAAGACGAGCAAGATGTGATCGAGACGTGTATACATTCTTTTTTTTTCTTTTCTCCAAGCTTTGGACATGTACCTAGGTCATTATGGACCCTTTACCATATAGCCCAAAGCTTGGCTACTGGTCCGGCTCCACTCCAGCCTAGGAACGAGCCCATTCAGCAAGAATTTATATTAAGAACTTAGATCAGTACAAAGTCACAATATTTTAAAAAAATACAAAGATTAAATATGGTGCAAGTTAATAACACATAATAACAAAAATAATAAAATAAGTATAAAAGGAAAAAAAACTTAAAGGCCATAAACTATTTGTTATTGCCTTAACTAAATAAGCAATTTTGAAAAAGATCCCCCCCTTCTCTTTTTCTTTGCTTTTTTGTATACAGAAACTGACTTTTTTGTATACAATAGTACTCCATACCATTACTCCAGGTGATGGGCCAGTAGGATGATGTCGAATACAAGCTGGCAATGGACGTTTTTGACAAAAGTCGCCAAACATGGATGCGGCCATCATGATGCTGTATACAGAACCTGGATTCGTCTGAAAAGACGGCAACTTCATGCCATTCCTGTGTCCGGGTTCGTCGTTGATCACGCCATTGGAGGCACTCATGCCTGTGATGCAGCGTCAAGGGTAGCCGAAGCCATGGTCGCCATGCTGCTGCAAACCTCGTCGATCTATTCGTGCAGACACTTGCTGTCTTGCAAATGACCCCTTTTGTTGACTCGGGTTCGTGACTCAGCTGTACGATCCTTTAAGGCCATGTGGATAACATGTCTGTCTTCTCGGCTGTTAGTGATGGAGGGCGCTGAGATCCTGCACAGCGTTCCTTATGACCGTCATAAACCCATTGATTCCGTATTCTGCTAACAGTCATGGGATCTCAACCGACGCGAACAGCAATATTTGGGTGTGATAAACCGCAATCCCGGTAGGCAACAATTCGACCTCGATTATACTCAGACACATGCTGGTAAGCATTTCTACTTCTTGCACGAGGCATAACAAAAACTTTTTTACCCAGGAACAAAGATTAAATTCAATTTCTGTATGAGAAACTTACTGTCAAATATCTTCGTTTATGCACATTGTAGTTGTCGGTACTGCCGTCTGCTTTGCATGAATGAACGATAAGCTAATCCTTTGCCTGTCACAACATGCTTTATTCGTTCTGAAAATTTCACGTGCGTGGTACGTCGTGGTACGTTGTCCAGGTGTACCAATTTTAATGGATTTTTTATATTGACTAATTCATGAACGTGACATAGTCTGTTTGCCTCTCGTGTCAGAAACTCACTTTGTATAACTCATAATGGAGAACAACAGGTAAAATAAATGAAAGTTTGCACTTTATGTATACAACTCGTGAGTAATTGTGCTAAGAAGTGGAAAAATTTTTCTTTGAAGAAATTTTTTTTAATTTAACCCATTTTTATAGTATTGAGGTAACTGATTTATTTTGTTATGAGTTAACACTGTAATGATAAATTAAGCCACATCCTTTGAATAAATTTGGAGCGATTAATTATGCTTCTTTTTATAATTTAAAATTCAAAAGTTAAGAACTGCGCTTTTATTTCCAAGTAACTTTTCGTTTAACATTTCGAAACATTCGGAAATGTGTAGTGGATTCCATAATAGAAATGTTCGTTACTCATTAGGATTTGCAAATTTCTTAAAGTAAACACTTGATCGATTTGTTTTCAAATTTGCTTTATCCCCTCAGAGGATTTACCTTCTTTAGGTAAACACAGGGAGTCAAGCCCTGGGATATCCTAGTGATTTGTCTTCCCTTCGTTTTCCTCTCCCTTAACTCCCAATTTCCACTTTTCCTTCTCCCTTGTCCTGGTTGCCAAATTTACTCGTCAGAGCTTATCGTATGAGTCCGATTACCATCCTGTAGCATCGGACCCTGATGGGAAGAGATCACCCACGTGTTCACAGCGAGCATTTCCGAATCATCACTTCTTATTCATTTAATGTTCATATCACTACCAGACCCTCAGTTTATATCTATCATCGTGCGTATTGGAGTCTGTTCTCGCAACTTTCTGGCATTACTGAAAATATGGTGACTGACCACAATATTGACGCTGTGGCTGAAAAAATAACTTCGGTGATAATGCATACTGCCGAAACCAGCATACCAGAAACTACTACCTACATCTCTCCCCGTCATCGCAGGCCGTGGTGGAATGCTGAATGCGCAGCTGCTCATAAAAAGCAGAAACGCATGTGGAGCATATTTCCGCCGTTCTCCTGCCACTGCTAACTTTTTAACTTTCAAACATGCTAAAGCAATTGTGCGTTAAGAGAGGCGCAAAAGTCTGAAAGACTCCTGGTCCCTTTATGTCTCATCTATTACAGCCAGGACATCTCCCACATAAGTTTTGTCGATAGTCAAATAAGCTAATGGTATTTACCGTGAATTTCATCTTCCGGTATTTGAGACAAACGGTGCGGTATACTCGTCTCCTACTGACATTTGTAATATCATAGGCGAGGCATTTGCAGCAGTTTCTAGACCTGATAACCACAGCTTAGCTTTCCAAAACAAGCAAATTTCCGAACAGACTTCACCACACCGGAACTTGAAACGCACCACAGCTTTCATTATAACTGTGATTTTAACTTTACGGAATTGCAGAAAACACTGTTTCGAGCTAGTAATACAAGTCCCAGTCCTGATGGAATCACATATCACATGTTCTGCCACTTAGATTGGATGTCTTTGTCAAATGTCCTTGTACTATTTAATAGAATTTTGCCATCCTTTTGGCACTAAGAGTGATTTCCTCGCTCTCTACACGGAGGTATTGTATTTACCCCTATAGTGTGAGCGCTTGCGCCAGATAGATAATCTTCGCAGTGAAAATCATCCAATTTTAGATTTTATTATTTATTTGCTGATTAGTCTTCACAGAAATGGGTGTCATGAAATGTTTTGTTGGTCTCCGTCCTGAAATTTTTGCGTTTTTACGCCTCATTGGTATTTTTAACTGCATAGAAAAGATTTAACACATCTACTGTTTTATTCACTTTTGTAAATATCTTACTTTCATACATTTTATTCACTTCATGCGTTTTATACTGTATTCATACTTTTTATCTTATTTTATTTAAATCATTTATCTTTATCTTATTCACTTACTAGTATTGTTTTATTAGTTATAATTGTGCTACAATTAAATTTTGTATGCACTTAGGCTTTTGAGAAATTGTAACGTATTGTTTGGCACACCATGTCCTCATTTCGACCTTGTGTCACTAAACCCTATATACAATCAATCAATTAATTCTGTTTTATCTCATTAAAATCGTTGATGAATGAAAATATTCAAATTAAAATCAAGTTTCATAAAATCATATTTCTTATTAAATTTTAATGGTCGACATTACTTCTGTATGTGACTTCAACTAAGGATTACTAAATGTATAATTTATAGCATTATGCACATTTTTATTTGATGTAGGCATATTCACTAATTATATATTTTTTATTTTCTAATCATCAAAAGTAAAGTATTTATAAAATTAAATTCTTGTAAAATAAGAAATATTTTTGTAGTTTTTTAAGGATTATTACTTTTATTTTTCAGTGTTTATGTTGAGATTAGTTCAAAATTTTTATTTCCAGTTTTCAATAACTAGAAAAGTATAAAAAAATCATTTTGGTAAAAAAAAATATATACTAAGAAGAAAAAAGTTCTTTTTAATGATTAGAATCGGTCTAAAAGTACTTTACATGAAAATTGTAAAGTAAAAATTTATTAATCTATTAATTTAAAATACATATTTTTTAAATCATTTTAATAAAATGTTTCTTGGTTAAGATAATTCATATTTGCGTGTTAATTTAAAACTATTTTAAATACTTTAATACGAAAAAATAAATGATTAGGACAATTGCTGAAATATTTTAATTCTTTGAAACCATATTAAAATAGTTGTACTTGTAAAACATGACGCCCAAAAATTCTTTAAAGAAACTGCCTTGCAAACTTCGATCATAAGCATTGTTTGTCGTTAAACATTCTAGAATTAACGCACTCAGCTTTGTGTGGATATGCAAATGATGCTGGATAAAATCAATAAAAATAATAACCTCCATCGAGAAAATTAATTATTCTGAAGAAGAATATGATGCCTTGTTTAAAGAGAATATTTACATCAAAATAAAGATTTAATTTGACAAGAATTGTATGACATGAAGACAAATGCATTGTTGTTTAGTTTCTAAAACGTATATTATTTTATGTTTTATTTTTTTTTATCTTTTACTTTTTTATTTTAATAAACATTAATATCAGTTAAATTTTAGAAAAAACCAGCTTATTTATGGATAAAGAGTAATGAACCACGTGTCAGTTTTACGGGAGGTTTGACGTATTTTCAGATCTTAATATTTTATATAGACAAATTATTATTAGGAATCAAATAAAAATAATCCAATTTTGGAATATAGAATGATCGATTCTATATTCACAAATAAACTGTTGTTCCTGGCATATTTTCCTACGATGAATCAAACTATACATAATTACTAATACATGATACTCAAACTATACAAACTATGCAAACAAGGAATTCCATTGATATTATTCTATTACCTTGAATGTTAGAATTTGAAAACCGCTCATGATTTTCCACAGTTTGTAATTTTTCTTTCAGTTTAGAGAAACTAGCAGTAGAAAGTTTCTCCTTTTCAGTGTCATCCACGTTATTTCTGTTAGTTAAATTTGAATACCTATTTCCATAGAACTTTCGCTTTTTATTACGATAATTTTTTCCTGCCATATCAGCTGAAAACAATTATTATAAAATAACCCAAAATAAAGCTATTTATTCTTGTATAAATCAAATCAAAATAAGAAAACTAACTCCAAACAACAATCGAAATCACAAGAGAGCCAAATGACAACGATCTCTTGTTGCCATATTTGAAGTAATAAAAACAATACGGACTATTAAAATATTTCGAATTGTTTATAATTACTTTAAAAAGTTCTTTAAAAGCAAAAAAAAATGGAAAACAATTATTTATGCACTGAATCTGTCAAAAACATGATTAGTTTCGGTTTCGAAATTTCACTTCCGGTGAATTTTCACTGAAACTAATACTTTTTCAAATGCACATATCTCGGGTTAGAATTATCGTATCAACGAAATTTTACCGCCAATCGAAAGAAAAGATTCCAAATATTTTTAAAAGTAAAAAATCTCAATTTCGAAAATATCATCGAAATTCGACTTTTCAAGGTAGTGAGGCACCTTAAACTTGTTTATGCATCTGGCATTACTTTCTAGACCAGTGAGGTATTGTTTCTTTATTGAATTTTTAATCTTAATCGAAGGAAGTTGAATCCAAGTCAATAGTGCAGGTAGTTTAGAAGTTATAAAGGTTTTATTTATAAAATATTATCTACCATTAACTCGTGCTAACTTACGAAGAACCATTGTTCTTAAAAATGATGACGGATCTTGAGAAAATAAGTAGAATACAAATGTGACATTTGCTATATTGAAAAAAAAAACCTCTCTAATCTTGAAATCCCCTCGGGGCACACTCTTGTGTGACGGGTACTGCTCACCCAGAACCCCGAGCTAGACCTTAGCATAGTTCCATTTCTCTCTTGCGACTGTCCTGTTTTTAGTTTTCAACTTTTCAAGAAATATTTTCATTTACTTAGTGAACGAATATTAATTTATTTCTTTTAAAAACACTGAATATTATTTACAGATTATGGATCTTCAGAGTTGTATTTATTTTTTGCTATTTGTGTTAAATTTTTTGATTTAATAATTGTTACACATTGTAACAATAATTTTTGAGACACTAATAAGACTTTGAATTCTTCACACTCTTTATTGATAAGAACTTTTCACACTCCACGGTTTATTCTAATAATGTTTTTGGACAAGTCTTCAGATTCTCATGACTATGGTTCAGGATTCTAGGAGCAGATAGAGCCGAATTCCAACTCGAGGGCAGAGACACCTACATCGAGATTTTGGGAAGGAAGTATTGGAATGGTGGCAACGACAGTGAAGAGTCCCTTTTGAAGTAATTTGATACCTCAGTCGATGATGTGAGTTGGTGAGGAGCGGAGGCTTCGGCCTGCCGTTGTTCTCTCCAAGAACGTGGAGCAACGTTTGAGTTTCAATGAAATGAAATTGTGATAATTTTCAGGATCCATCTTGATCCGTAAAGTTTGTGGTGGAATACAATGATCTAAATTAATTTTTGATTTCTACATTAATGTAAAAAATATTAGAAATATACATTTTCGTATACTCGTGACTTCTTTTTGTAATGATGGAATAAATTTGTGTAAGTAAATCTTTTGTCGTTTTCTTAGGATTATGATTCTTTTTTATTTCAGCTTAATTTACTTATATCTAAATTTAATATATTTATTTTCCAGAGACTCTTTTTTTAGCTTTGTACTACCACTAAATTGTTAAGTTAACCACCACGTGTGGCAGTAAATTTAATCAATTAATTGCTAGGTTGTTTAGGATGATTGTATCCAATATTTTATCTAATTCTATTAATACGGCTAATTTGATTAAGTTTTATCTAATGATTTTCTTTTTGTTCTTTAATGATTTTCTACTTCATCACCATAAACTTTAATTTTTTTTTTACACGCACAGCGCCTAATATATGGTGCCGTCGCGTGGTTTCGAATCTGGTGTTAATAAATTTTTTTTTAGGAGAATCTCTGGAAACTTTGGCTTTTAAATTAATTTATGGCTGAAATATTATTAAATTTTAAATACTAAGTGCCTTGTGCACAAAAAATATGATCAAATAATTGATTTGTTTTAAACATTTATCTCGCTCTCTCTCACAAATAAAAAATTTATTGTTGACATTTAAACAATAAGTAATAATGTATCAAATTGGATTTTAATATTGATATATATGTTGTCACAAGAAATATACTTTTGATTTATATGTGAATCGCTATTTCATAATATACTTTTGAATATGAAGTATTTGAATATAAATATTACATTTTGAACATTAAAATTTTATATGTAATTCAATATATAATTGAAAATAGGTTTTTTTTTAAGTTTTAAATAATTTGGTTGATATTTTAATTGAGTTAGAATGATTGTTAATTAGCATTTTAATTCAGATCATGATATATTTTTTGAATATATTAATTATTTCTATGTGTATGATATTAAATTTAAATAAGTACATAGAAAATTTATTTAGTAATTTTGGTAAATACATTGATTGATTTCAGTATTTATGATGTTTTAATAGGGCAAGATTTCAGTGATGAAACTAATTTCTATAGTATTTCAATAAGATTATTGATTTTTATTAATATAAAAATATATTTGACAACATTTTTTTTTGATAATATTTTTTTAAACTACATTTTATATATTTTGATAAGGAGTATTGTATGTATTGTATGAATATTGTTTTTGGGGGTTTGAATGCTATTTATTGATTGTTAATATACATTTTAGTGATATTTTAAGGTAGATATTAATTCGGTAAATTTTTCTGTGATTTAATAATACACTATGGCTAAATCTGCATATTCCTTAGCGAATTCGCTGCAAACTTTTAAGGGTAGCAAAGAGGAAAATTTAAATTTTTTTCTTAACAATTTAGAGCAAATTGCCATTTTAGAAAAATGGGATGAGTCGAAAAAATGCCTAATTCTTAAACTCAATTTAGCAGGAGAGGCCTTACGAATTGTAAGTGAAGCTGGTACAGACGATACTAATGATTTTGGAAAGATGGTAAAAATACTTAGGGATAAATTTCTAAAAAAACCAAACTACGCAGAAATTCAGAACAGATTTAATACACTCATGCAACGTCCAAATCAGGACATTAAACATCTAACAGAAGAGGTTGATAAAACCACTAATCAGTACTTAGAAATAAGTAATAATAGTAGTGAGGAGACCTTAAATTTGGCTAAAAAGATGAAGGCTCAAAAATTGTTAGACAGTATGAGACCCGATATTCGAATTGAAGTTATGAAAAGGGGAGCCACAAAGTTTGAGGATATAGGAAAAATTGCAAGGGATGTGGAGAATGCACTAGCAATCAGTGAGAATCACGTGACCAATATTACTAAAACAATAGATGTAGATATTTTGTTAAAAAATCAATTGGAAAGCAATCGCAAAATTGAGGAATTAACACAAAAAATTGAGGATTTAACTAAAAGCAAGGCTGTAAACAATATCTCAGCTAATAGAAACTTTGTCCAACCCAAAATTAGTTGCCATATTTGCAACAAAAATCACTTGACTACCGACTGCTGGTACTATCCGGGCAAAAGTGGGAATAACAACAATCGAGCAACACCTTATGATAGGAGTCGTAGCAATTTCAGACGAGGTTTTAACAGGAACTTTAGACATAGGGGTTACAACAGCAGAGATAGGCGACAGAATAATTTAAACTGATAGCTGGTTCTTGTAACAGGTGGAATGATACAGGGTTTACAAGAACCAATGAGAAATCAAATCAGTTAAGGTCAAATGAAAAATTGAAGAAGAGAGTAATCTATAAACAAAATGTCAAAACAAAACATAATGACAAAATATTGAAAACTAGGATATTTGTTAATAGTAATATCAAACATAAAAAATTTAATTTAGATAATGATGATAAGAAAAACCAGGTAGTAACAAACTCTAATCATAATTTCAATAGTAATCAGATAATTAGAAATAGAATAAATCAAAACAATGATAACTTAAAAGAAAATAATGAAGTAGAAGCAGGTAATAAACATGTTATGACTTGCAATGATAATGACAATTCGGATGCTCTTCCTATCATAATGTTAAAATTTGGAGATTTATTAGTACCCGCCTTATTAGACACTGGTGCTAATTTAAGTTTAATTGATCCTATAACTGTAAATGAAATAAAAGAAAAGACAAAAGTCAATTATTTATCTAGGTCAGTAAAAATACATACTTTAGATAACAACACTATACCTTACTTGTCAGCTATTTCATAAAAATTTAAAATCAATACTAAATGGTTAAATGGTACTTTCTTTGTTACTCAAAATTCTTGGCCTTACAAATATAAAATCATCTTGGGATACGACTTCATCCAAAATAACAAAATTATTTTAGACACACTGAATAGGAAATTGATTTTGGGACACGATTCATTTGATTTTTTCGAAGATACTCCTCGTATTGTAAACAATGTTTTAAATGATGTAAAGAGTGTAACTAATTTTGCTTTTGCAAAAAAAAAGATTGTGATGGAACCCCATTCTCAAATATTAATTCAATTAGGTATATCTGAGGATATAAAAGATAGTAAACAAATGCTTTTTTCTCCAAACAAAAACAAACTAAATTATAATATCCATGAATCTGTTAATGAATTTAAGGATAAAAAATTCTGTACTTTAATCGAAAATAATACAGATAATAAGATTGTAATCAATAAGGGTACAAAATTAGGAAACATTATTGATATTAAAGATGATGATATAATCAAACCTAAAGAAAAAGCTAATTACCAAATTAATAATTTAAATCTAAATGAAATTCATCAACTAAGACAAAAAGAACTTAATGCTTCTGATTTTGATTTAAGTCATTTGAATAAGGTAGATGCTGATGAAATACTTAAAGTTTTGTTAAAAAATTATGAAGTTTTTTCTCAATCTTATACAACATTGGGTTCGACTGATGCAGTAGTACCTGAATTTAATTTATTGCATAACTTTTCTATCCAAACCAAGCCTTATCCTATTCCTAATATTGCAAAAAACTTTGCCAAAAAAGAGATTAAAGATCTATTAAATGCAGGAATAATTGAACCATCTTCTTCCAATTATTGTTTTCCTGTAATTTTTGTCAAAAAAAAGCCTTATGTTAATGATCCTGAATTGCAAAAATTCAGAATGGTTATAGATTATAGGTTACTTAACTCAGTTACTGAGACTTTCAAAATTTGTCTTCCAAAAATTAATGATATCTTGCATAACATTTCTGGAAAGTCATATTATAGTGTTTTAGATCTCAAAAGTGCATTTTTTCAAATAAAATTAAAAGAAAAGGACAAATCCAAACTAGCATTTTGTTGTGAGATAGGCAATTTCCAACCTACTCGTCTTCCTTTTGGTTCTCGCAACAGTACTTCTTTTTTCCATAACTTAATTTCTAAATGTTTAGATGACATTAAAGGTCCTAATGTGCAGTATTTTCTTGATGACATTGTTGTTGCTGCAAATTCCATTGAGGAAATGTCACAATTACTTGTTAAGGTTTTTGATAGATTAAAGAAATTTAATTTAACTCTAGATCCAGCTAAGATACAAATCTGTAAATCTAACATTAAATACTTAGGTTTTGATGTAAATTCTAATGGTTTCTCACCCGCTTCTGATAATATAGACAAAATTTTAAAATTTCCTGTTCCAAAAGATGTTAAACAAATTCAAACTTTTTTAGGTATGATTGGTTATTTTAGACATTTAATCTACAACTTTGCAGAGATCATCAAACCCATTGTAAACTTAACAAAAAAAAATGTTATTTTTAATTGGAATAAAGATTGTCAGGATGCTTTTGAAAATATATCTGAACAACTACTACTTAAACCAACTTTAAAGAATATAAATGAGGAACAAAAATTTTATTTGGTAACTGATGATTCTAGCAGTGCTCTTTGTGGAATATTAATGCAAAAGAATAAGGACAATTTTGACCCTATAGAATTTTATTCTAGGCAGTTAACCCATTCTGAATCTAAATACCCATCTATCCGTAGGGAACTTTTAGCAATTGTAGATTCAATTAAACATTTCCATCAACATCTTTATGGAAAAAATTTTGTTATTTTTACGGATGCTAAGGCTTTAACTTTTCACATCAACCTACAAAAACAACCTGAGATAGTAGGCAGATGGTTAATGTATATGCAGGAATTTAATTATACAATTCAACATATTCCTGGTTTTAAAAATCCAGCCGATTACCTATCTAGAGTAGCTAATGATAATGCTGTTGTAAATAACACAAATATTTTTGAAGTTAATGATAAGCTTAAAATAGAGAATATATAAAATTCTCAACAAAATTGTACACAAACTAAGGAAATCTTTAAAAAACTAAATGATAATGATAAACTAATTTCTAAAAAATTTTTTGTAAACAATGATGGTATTTTGATGATGAGGGTGAGACCACCTAAGCATCCATATAAAACTTTAAATAGAATTTTTATACCCATCTCATTAAGAGGTGAAATTTTAAAGGCAGCACATGCTGCACATTTTGGCATTTTTAAGACCTATAATTTGTTAAAAAGAAATTATGCATGGTATGGGATGTTGGCAGACACCCAAAATTTTGTTGAATCTTGTGATGCATGTTTGGCAAATAAGCCCAAATCTAAAGTAACTGAGACTAAATTCATTGAAAAAGGTGATTTAAGTGTAGGACAAATTTTATCTATAGATATTGTTGGGAAACTACCCAGATCAATTGATAATAAATTTTTTATTTTAACTATTATTGACAATTATTCACGGTATTTAGAGGCGATACCTTTAACTAACATTAAATCTTCAACAATTATAAATAATTTAAATGAACATTTTTCAAAATTTGGTTTGCCTCAATCCATTATTTCTGACAATGGTACTAACTTTACCTCTGAAGAGTTTCAAGATTTTATTAGGGCTTTAAACATTGAACATCGTAAAACTTCATTTTACTATCCTTTATCTAATGGTTTAATTGAGAGATCTCACAGAGTTCTAAAAGAATCTATAGCTTCAATGTGTAACAATAGTTGGGAATGGACTAAAAAGCTTTTATTTTTCAAATTACATTATAACTCTTCTATCAACGTGGTAACAGGTTATACTCCTGCTGAACTATTTTTTGGTCGTAGTTTAAATCTCCCTTTAAATACAAGTGTTAATACCAACAGTGAAGAAAACCCATCTGACTATATCAAAAAATTAAGACAACAAATTGCGGAGACTAGGGAAATAGTAAGTCAAAATGAAAACAAATATTTTGAAATGCATAGAAAATATATAAAAGGTAGACCAACTCCTAATTATGATTGTAAAGATCTTGTTTACTTAAAGATAAATACTGATGTAAATTCTCTAAATCCCAAATATGAAGGTCCATTTGAAATAACAAAAAAATTTAGGAATAATAATTACTTAATACACATTAAAGATAAGCAAAGAGACCTATACAAAAAATTTCATGTTAGTAAACTTTTTAAGAAAAGAATTTTAAGAAAGGAATTAGAGAATGAGATGGTCAAGGAACATGATTTGAGTATAGAATACTAATGAGTAAGATTATACTAAATCTAATTAAAGATTTGAATTGTTGTGTTTGAAAATAATGATAATGAGTTTGATTTTCTGGTGAAAATACAAATGGTTTAAGTTGATGAATATTATTTTGTTTTTACATTTCTATTTTTGAATTGCATTTTTTCCAAATTTAGGCCAAAATTTGATTCAATGTGATGGCTGGTCCAGATTTCATTGAATAGGAAAAATCCTGTTCAAAGTTAGCAAATTATTTGTATTACCATATATATATTTTTGACCATTTATTTAAAATTTTTACTTTTGATGTTGAACTCATCATATTGTCAGACAAATACATAAATTCGATTTAGAAATCACATAATGTGAGAGGAGGAGAATATATATAAATTAAGCTAAATCACATTGGTAAATAAAAGTTATAAAATGAAATAAAGTAACATAAGAATAAAATGATTTGAAAGAGAATTGAGAAAATAAAATTTGTTTTTTTGTAAAATTAGTACCAGAGTAGGATTATAAAAAGATGTAGCTACATAGATGTTAAAAAAAATTATGCAAACTCTGGTTATAAACATATGTAGTATATATTTATGTATTCAAACTTATCATTTATACTAAAGACAGTAGTGTACGGTATGTAAGTTTGAATTGTATATAGTATGATAATTCCTTACTCTACGCTAGTAGAGAATCTGTTTGTGTTTTGAGAGAGAGAGTGAGATACATTAATTTCCCAAAGGAAACGACAATAATGGTTGTGATTTATGTATTATATATTCAGGAATTTTTGATATGTGTTTATTTGTGATATTTTTTTTTCTTTTACATGTTCCTCAGAGGTCACATCACAAAAAAAAATTTGGTACATAAAAATTTTTTTTTATTCATTTTTTTTCCTTTTAAGGAAGGATAATGTTACACATTGTAACAATAATTTTTGAGACACTAATAAGACTTTGAATTCTTCACACACTTTATTGATAAGAACTTTTCACACTCCACGGTTAGTTCTACTTTGAATTCTTCACACTCTTTATTGATAAGAACTTTTCACACTCCACGGTTTGTTCTACTTTAAATTCTTCACACTCTTTATTGATAAGAACTTTTCACACTCCACGGTTTATTCTAATAATGTTTTTGGACAAGTCTTCAGATTCTAGGAGCAGATAGAGCCGAATTCCAACTCGAGGGCAGAGACACCTACATCGAGATTTTGGGAAGGAAGTATTGGAATGGTGGCAACGACAGTGAAGAGTCCCTTTTGAAGCAATTTGATACCTCAGTCGATGATGTGAGTTGGTGAGGAGCGGAGGCTTCGGCCTGCCGTTGTTCTCTCCAAGAACATGGAGCAACGTTTGAGTTTCAATGAAATGAAATTGTGATAATTTTCAGGATCCATCTTGATCCGTAAAGTTTGTGGTGGAATACAATGATCTAAATTAATTTTTGATTTCTACATTAATGTAAAAAATATTAGAAATATACATTTTCGTATACTCGTGACTTCTTTTTGTAATGATGGAATAAATTTGTGTAAGTAAATCTTTTGTCGTTTTCTTAGGATTATGATTCTTTTTTATTTCAGCTTAATTTACTTATATCTAAATTTAATATATTTATTTTCCAGAGACTCTTTTTTTAGCTTTGTACTACCACTAAATTGTTAAGTTAACCACCACGTGTGGCAGTAAATTTAATCAATTAATTGCTAGGTTGTTTAGGATGATTGTATCCAATATTTTATCTAATTCTATTAATACGGCTAATTTGATTAAGTTTTATCTAATGATTTTCTTTTTGTTCTTTAATGATTTTCTACTTCATCACCATAAACTTTAATTTTTTTTTTACACGCACAGCGCCTAATATATGGTGCCGTCGCGTGGTTTCGAATCTGGTGTTAATAAATTTTTTTTTAGGAGAATCTCTGGAAACTTTGGCTTTTAAATTAATTTATGGCTGAAATATTATTAAATTTTAAATACTAAGTGCCTTGTGCACAAAAAATATGATCAAATAATTGATTTGTTTTAAACATTTATCTCGCTCTCTCTCACAAATAAAAAATTTATTGTTGACATTTAAACAATAAGTAATAATGTATCAAATTGGATTTTAATATTGATATATATGTTGTCACAAGAAATATACTTTTGATTTATATGTGAATCGCTATTTCATAATATACTTTTGAATATGAAGTATTTGAATATAAATATTACATTTTGAACATTAAAATTTTATATGTAATTCAATATATAATTGAAAATAGGTTTTTTTTTAAATTTTAAATAATTTGGTTGATATTTTAATTGAGTTAGAATGATTGTTAATTAGCATTTTAATTCAGATCATGATATATTTTTTGAATATATTAATTATTTCTATGTGTATGATATTAAATTTAAATAAGTACATAGAAAATTTATTTAGTAATTTTGGTAAATACATTGATTGATTTCAGTATTTATGATGTTTTAATAGGGCAAGATTTCAGTGATGAAACTAATTTCTATAGTATTTCAATAAGATTATTGATTTTTATTAATATAAAAATATATTTGACAACATTTTTTTTTGATAATATTTTTTTAAACTACATTTTATATATTTTGATAAGGAGTATTGTATGTATTGTATGAATATTGTTTTTGGGGGTTTGAATGCTATTTATTGATTGTTAATATACATTTTAGTGATATTTTAAGGTAGATATTAATTCGGTAAATTTTTCTGTGATTTAATAATACACTATGGCTAAATCTGCATATTCCTTAGCGAATTCGCTGCAAACTTTTAAGGGTAGCAAAGAGGAAAATTTAAATTTTTTTCTTAACAATTTAGAGCAAATTGCCATTTTAGAAAAATGGGATGAGTCGAAAAAATGCCTAATTCTTAAACTCAATTTAGCAGGAGAGGCCTTACGAATTGTAAGTGAAGCTGGTACAGACGATACTAATGATTTTGGAAAGATGGTAAAAATACTTAGGGATAAATTTCTAAAAAAACCAAACTACGCAGAAATTCAGAACAGATTTAATACACTCATGCAACGTCCAAATCAGGACATTAAACATCTAACAGAAGAGGTTGATAAAACCACTAATCAGTACTTAGAAATAAGTAATAATAGTAGTGAGGAGACCTTAAATTTGGCTAAAAAGATGAAGGCTCAAAAATTGTTAGACAGTATGAGACCCGATATTCGAATTGAAGTTATGAAAAGGGGAGCCACAAAGTTTGAGGATATAGGAAAAATTGCAAGGGATGTGGAGAATGCACTAGCAATCAGTGAGAATCACGTGACCAATATTACTAAAACAATAGATGTAGATATTTTGTTAAAAAATCAATTGGAAAGCAATCGCAAAATTGAGGAATTAACACAAAAAATTGAGGATTTAACTAAAAGCAAGGCTGTAAACAATATCTCAGCTAATAGAAACTTTGTCCAACCCAAAATTAGTTGCCATATTTGCAACAAAAATCACTTGACTACCGACTGCTGGTACTATCCGGGCAAAAGTGGGAATAACAACAATCGAGCAACACCTTATGATAGGAGTCGTAGCAATTTCAGACGAGGTTTTAACAGGAACTTTAGACATAGGGGTTACAACAGCAGAGATAGGCGACAGAATAATTTAAACTGATAGCTGGTTCTTGTAACAGGTGGAATGATACAGGGTTTACAAGAACCAATGAGAAATCAAATCAGTTAAGGTCAAATGAAAAATTGAAGAAGAGAGTAATCTATAAACAAAATGTCAAAACAAAACATAATGACAAAATATTGAAAACTAGGATATTTGTTAATAGTAATATCAAACATAAAAAATTTAATTTAGATAATGATGATAAGAAAAACCAGGTAGTAACAAACTCTAATCATAATTTCAATAGTAATCAGATAATTAGAAATAGAATAAATCAAAACAATGATAACTTAAAAGAAAATAATGAAGTAGAAGCAGGTAATAAACATGTTATGACTTGCAATGATAATGACAATTCGGATGCTCTTCCTATCATAATGTTAAAATTTGGAGATTTATTAGTACCCGCCTTATTAGACACTGGTGCTAATTTAAGTTTAATTGATCCTATAACTGTAAATGAAATAAAAGAAAAGACAAAAGTCAATTATTTATCTAGGTCAGTAAAAATACATACTTTAGATAACAACACTATACCTTACTTGTCAGCTATTTCATAAAAATTTAAAATCAATACTAAATGGTTAAATGGTACTTTCTTTGTTACTCAAAATTCTTGGCCTTACAAATATAAAATCATCTTGGGATACGACTTCATCCAAAATAACAAAATTATTTTAGACACACTGAATAGGAAATTGATTTTGGGACACGATTCATTTGATTTTTTCGAAGATACTCCTCGTATTGTAAACAATGTTTTAAATGATGTAAAGAGTGTAACTAATTTTGCTTTTGCAAAAAAAAAGATTGTGATGGAACCCCATTCTCAAATATTAATTCAATTAGGTATATCTGAGGATATAAAAGATAGTAAACAAATGCTTTTTTCTCCAAACAAAAACAAACTAAATTATAATATCCATGAATCTGTTAATGAATTTAAGGATAAAAAATTCTGTACTTTAATCGAAAATAATACAGATAATAAGATTGTAATCAATAAGGGTACAAAATTAGGAAACATTATTGATATTAAAGATGATGATATAATCAAACCTAAAGAAAAAGCTAATTACCAAATTAATAATTTAAATCTAAATGAAATTCATCAACTAAGACAAAAAGAACTTAATGCTTCTGATTTTGATTTAAGTCATTTGAATAAGGTAGATGCTGATGAAATACTTAAAGTTTTGTTAAAAAATTATGAAGTTTTTTCTCAATCTTATACAACATTGGGTTCGACTGATGCAGTAGTACCTGAATTTAATTTATTGCATAACTTTTCTATCCAAACCAAGCCTTATCCTATTCCTAATATTGCAAAAAACTTTGCCAAAAAAGAGATTAAAGATCTATTAAATGCAGGAATAATTGAACCATCTTCTTCCAATTATTGTTTTCCTGTAATTTTTGTCAAAAAAAAGCCTTATGTTAATGATCCTGAATTGCAAAAATTCAGAATGGTTATAGATTATAGGTTACTTAACTCAGTTACTGAGACTTTCAAAATTTGTCTTCCAAAAATTAATGATATCTTGCATAACATTTCTGGAAAGTCATATTATAGTGTTTTAGATCTCAAAAGTGCATTTTTTCAAATAAAATTAAAAGAAAAGGACAAATCCAAACTAGCATTTTGTTGTGAGATAGGCAATTTCCAACCTACTCGTCTTCCTTTTGGTTCTCGCAACAGTACTTCTTTTTTCCATAACTTAATTTCTAAATGTTTAGATGACATTAAAGGTCCTAATGTGCAGTATTTTCTTGATGACATTGTTGTTGCTGCAAATTCCATTGAGGAAATGTCACAATTACTTGTTAAGGTTTTTGATAGATTAAAGAAATTTAATTTAACTCTAGATCCAGCTAAGATACAAATCTGTAAATCTAACATTAAATACTTAGGTTTTGATGTAAATTCTAATGGTTTCTCACCCGCTTCTGATAATATAGACAAAATTTTAAAATTTCCTGTTCCAAAAGATGTTAAACAAATTCAAACTTTTTTAGGTATGATTGGTTATTTTAGACATTTAATCTACAACTTTGCAGAGATCATCAAACCCATTGTAAACTTAACAAAAAAAAATGTTATTTTTAATTGGAATAAAGATTGTCAGGATGCTTTTGAAAATATATCTGAACAACTACTACTTAAACCAACTTTAAAGAATATAAATGAGGAACAAAAATTTTATTTGGTAACTGATGATTCTAGCAGTGCTCTTTGTGGAATATTAATGCAAAAGAATAAGGACAATTTTGACCCTATAGAATTTTATTCTAGGCAGTTAACCCATTCTGAATCTAAATACCCATCTATCCGTAGGGAACTTTTAGCAATTGTAGATTCAATTAAACATTTCCATCAACATCTTTATGGAAAAAATTTTGTTATTTTTACGGATGCTAAGGCTTTAACTTTTCACATCAACCTACAAAAACAACCTGAGATAGTAGGCAGATGGTTAATGTATATGCAGGAATTTAATTATACAATTCAACATATTCCTGGTTTTAAAAATCCAGCCGATTACCTATCTAGAGTAGCTAATGATAATGCTGTTGTAAATAACACAAATATTTTTGAAGTTAATGATAAGCTTAAAATAGAGAATATATAAAATTCTCAACAAAATTGTACACAAACTAAGGAAATCTTTAAAAAACTAAATGATAATGATAAACTAATTTCTAAAAAATTTTTTGTAAACAATGATGGTATTTTGATGATGAGGGTGAGACCACCTAAGCATCCATATAAAACTTTAAATAGAATTTTTATACCCATCTCATTAAGAGGTGAAATTTTAAAGGCAGCACATGCTGCACATTTTGGCATTTTTAAGACCTATAATTTGTTAAAAAGAAATTATGCATGGTATGGGATGTTGGCAGACACCCAAAATTTTGTTGAATCTTGTGATGCATGTTTGGCAAATAAGCCCAAATCTAAAGTAACTGAGACTAAATTCATTGAAAAAGGTGATTTAAGTGTAGGACAAATTTTATCTATAGATATTGTTGGGAAACTACCCAGATCAATTGATAATAAATTTTTTATTTTAACTATTATTGACAATTATTCACGGTATTTAGAGGCGATACCTTTAACTAACATTAAATCTTCAACAATTATAAATAATTTAAATGAACATTTTTCAAAATTTGGTTTGCCTCAATCCATTATTTCTGACAATGGTACTAACTTTACCTCTGAAGAGTTTCAAGATTTTATTAGGGCTTTAAACATTGAACATCGTAAAACTTCATTTTACTATCCTTTATCTAATGGTTTAATTGAGAGATCTCACAGAGTTCTAAAAGAATCTATAGCTTCAATGTGTAACAATAGTTGGGAATGGACTAAAAAGCTTTTATTTTTCAAATTACATTATAACTCTTCTATCAACGTGGTAACAGGTTATACTCCTGCTGAACTATTTTTTGGTCGTAGTTTAAATCTCCCTTTAAATACAAGTGTTAATACCAACAGTGAAGAAAACCCATCTGACTATATCAAAAAATTAAGACAACAAATTGCGGAGACTAGGGAAATAGTAAGTCAAAATGAAAACAAATATTTTGAAATGCATAGAAAATATATAAAAGGTAGACCAACTCCTAATTATGATTGTAAAGATCTTGTTTACTTAAAGATAAATACTGATGTAAATTCTCTAAATCCCAAATATGAAGGTCCATTTGAAATAACAAAAAAATTTAGGAATAATAATTACTTAATACACATTAAAGATAAGCAAAGAGACCTATACAAAAAATTTCATGTTAGTAAACTTTTTAAGAAAAGAATTTTAAGAAAGGAATTAGAGAATGAGATGGTCAAGGAACATGATTTGAGTATAGAATACTAATGAGTAAGATTATACTAAATCTAATTAAAGATTTGAATTGTTGTGTTTGAAAATAATGATAATGAGTTTGATTTTCTGGTGAAAATACAAATGGTTTAAGTTGATGAATATTATTTTGTTTTTACATTTCTATTTTTGAATTGCATTTTTTCCAAATTTAGGCCAAAATTTGATTCAATGTGATGGCTGGTCCAGATTTCATTGAATAGGAAAAATCCTGTTCAAAGTTAGCAAATTATTTGTATTACCATATATATATTTTTGACCATTTATTTAAAATTTTTACTTTTGATGTTGAACTCATCATATTGTCAGACAAATACATAAATTCGATTTAGAAATCACATAATGTGAGAGGAGGAGAATATATATAAATTAAGCTAAATCACATTGGTAAATAAAAGTTATAAAATGAAATAAAGTAACATAAGAATAAAATGATTTGAAAGAGAATTGAGAAAATAAAATTTGTTTTTTTGTAAAATTAGTACCAGAGTAGGATTATAAAAAGATGTAGCTACATAGATGTTAAAAAAAATTATGCAAACTCTGGTTATAAACATATGTAGTATATATTTATGTATTCAAACTTATCATTTATACTAAAGACAGTAGTGTACGGTATGTAAGTTTGAATTGTATATAGTATGATAATTCCTTACTCTACGCTAGTAGAGAATCTGTTTGTGTTTTGAGAGAGAGAGTGAGATACATTAATTTCCCAAAGGAAACGACAATAATGGTTGTGATTTATGTATTATATATTCAGGAATTTTTGATATGTGTTTATTTGTGATATTTTTTTTTCTTTTACATGTTCCTCAGAGGTCACATCACAAAAAAAAATTTGGTACATAAAAATTTTTTTTTATTCATTTTTTTTCCTTTTAAGGAAGGATAATGTTACACATTGTAACAATAATTTTTGAGACACTAATAAGACTTTGAATTCTTCACACACTTTATTGATAAGAACTTTTCACACTCCACGGTTAGTTCTACTTTGAATTCTTCACACTCTTTATTGATAAGAACTTTTCACACTCCACGGTTTGTTCTACTTTAAATTCTTCACACTCTTTATTGATAAGAACTTTTCACACTCCACGGTTTATTCTAATAATGTTTTTGGACAAGTCTTCAGATTCTAGGAGCAGATAGAGCCGAATTCCAACTCGAGGGCAGAGACACCTACATCGAGATTTTGGGAAGGAAGTATTGGAATGGTGGCAACGACAGTGAAGAGTCCCTTTTGAAGCAATTTGATACCTCAGTCGATGATGTGAGTTGGTGAGGAGCGGAGGCTTCGGCCTGCCGTTGTTCTCTCCAAGAACATGGAGCAACGTTTGAGTTTCAATGAAATGAAATTGTGATAATTTTCAGGATCCATCTTGATCCGTAAAGTTTGTGGTGGAATACAATGATCTAAATTAATTTTTGATTTCTACATTAATGTAAAAAATATTAGAAATATACATTTTCGTATACTCGTGACTTCTTTTTGTAATGATGGAATAAATTTGTGTAAGTAAATCTTTTGTCGTTTTCTTAGGATTATGATTCTTTTTTATTTCAGCTTAATTTACTTATATCTAAATTTAATATATTTATTTTCCAGAGACTCTTTTTTTAGCTTTGTACTACCACTAAATTGTTAAGTTAACCACCACGTGTGGCAGTAAATTTAATCAATTAATTGCTAGGTTGTTTAGGATGATTGTATCCAATATTTTATCTAATTCTATTAATACGGCTAATTTGATTAAGTTTTATCTAATGATTTTCTTTTTGTTCTTTAATGATTTTCTACTTCATCACCATAAACTTTAATTCTTTTTTTTACACGCACAGCGCCTAATAATAATTATGCTATTATTACAAATAACCTATTTTTCGCCAAAGCAATACGTATTAAAAACGTGGGCTATTTCTGACCAGCATGCTTGCCGTGTGCTTAGTCTCAAAAGGTGTGTAAGGATATCCTAAAGTTACGCGTCTGTATTCTCATGCGAGTGTGGGGGCTAAGGGGACAAATTTATCTCGGAGTTTTCAAGCTGCGTTTTCATTGCCCCGTGCTTCACTTTTGGCGTGAGGAAGGAGATTAAGTCCTCCTCTCTTTCAAACGACTGGTAGAGTATGCTTAGAAACCTGATGGGACTATGCGCTGCATTAAGAGAGTGCCCCTGAGCTCTTAGAGTTTTGACGGATCCACGCTCCCCTGGCGTTGTGCTATAACTGAAGCTACCCTGAACAGAGCACCGATGTTGTGATATTCAGAGCCGGTATTTCTATTTCCATTGAGGGCATGCAAATGTTCGGCGGAACAAGTCTATATGTGCTATGGAAGCAACCATGAATGCACATAGTCCCCATGCAAAAACCCCTACAAAAACACCTCAACACATGTCCTAACCATGACAACGCAAAATCCAGATTCTTAATACTCAGTTCAAAAGAGAAAAAAAACTTTCATCCATATCCTATACATGCAAAAATTTCTTGAAACTCAAATAGGTAGCCCAAAAAATGTGAAACACATGCCATCAGGTGATTTTCTAATCGAAACTAACTTAAAATATCATAAACTTTACAACATTCCTATGACAGCTATGATAAAGACTTTGAATATCTCTAAAGGAGTCATTACAAAAAGCTGTCTGCAGTTTTTATCAGACAACGAATCATTTAAGGTCTTTCCAATCAGTGAGTAATAGACGCAAGACAAATAACTATAGAAAAGACAAAGATATCTTATTTTATTTTATAACCGTTGTTGAACTGCCAACACGATTTTTTGGGTTTACGACTACTAATGTTCAAATCCACACCCTTGTAATTTTGAACCCTATCCAGAAGACAAGGTAACTCCTAGATCAAGAATTAGGGAAAATTTGCCTTCATGGAGGACTTTTTGGTGGAACTAAATGAATTTTCTCGGTTTAATACAAGACTCAAAAATAAGTTTTTCAGCTCATATCAGATATTTAAAACAGACTTAACTCAACTTACTTGAAGTATTAACAAGCACTACCTGGGAAGCAGATGCATCTTCTATGATGAAATTATAATCTGTAATTAAAACAAAACTTTACTATGACACTATCATTTATGGGTCAGCAAGAAAATCAGTGTTTAAAACTCATAAACACTGTCCATCACGAAGGAATTGGAATTCCGATTGGTTCTGATTGAATTTATTGATTCTGATTCCTTTCCGTATCACACCTCTTAAAATTTATATGTTTTGCACAATCAGCAGTCACTTTATTCGTGCAGAAATAAATTAGCTTTTAACAACTACTCTCATCTTAAAAGTTGTCCAACTAATCCTCTTCACTCTAAGGTTTTTCAACATGACTACGATATCCACTTTACTAAAAGACCGTCTTCCATCCCTACTTTTGCCTGAGGATAAAAAAAAACAGCTTTTATTCCATATAAGTTTTGAAGGATTCGATATGCATTTATCTACATTACAATTTGATGTTCCTTTATATGTTGTTGACTTTTTTAAGCAACATTCAAACCAGAATACTTCATCCATCATATATCAAAAATATTTCATGCTCATCGAAACAAATATAAAAATTTTAAAGCTATTTTCACTGACGGGTCAAAATTTATTAATCATGTGGCATCAGCTGTTGTCTGTAGCAGTAGCAACAAGTTTGAGAAATTGCACCCTTTGATATCTATTTTTACCGCTTAATTGTAAGCACTTATTTTAGCTTTAGATTTTATTTCTGAACAAAACTATAAGCATTGGATAATATATTCGGTCTCAAACAGCTCTATTAATGCGTTTCAAAATCCCATTACCAACCTTTATTCAATCAGTACAGTAATATGTAAAGCTACATACAAAACATTTTAAAATTCTCATCTTCCGGATTCCTGGTCATATTCAAATCGCCGGCAACGAAAAATTGGATACCATAGCAAACTCATAACCTTTCACTAAGACCATCTGATCATGCTGATGTTAAACATGTGATATGCGATTCTATAAAGAACATTAAGCAAACTAATTTGACTGGAGAAAAGAGCAATAAATTGTATGAAATATAGCTACCCTTAGTACCGTACAATACTTTGAACTGTAATAGAAAGTTGGAAAAAAACATATGTTAAATCAGAGTTCGAAACAAACTCATAAGACGTCGATACTTAAATTCTGATTTTCCACATTTATCAACTTTAATAGGAGAGCTTCTAGTACTCAAGACTTTATTCAAACCTTATGCTATACCTCACGGACACAGAATATTTTCTCAAATTTAAGTATTACATTCGGACTAATTATAAAATACCACAGTAACAGATTTTAATTCAATTTAGCTCTAATTTTATCCTTGATATCCTGATTTTAATCTAGTTTAAACATAGTTCAGTTGATTTTAATTAAGTTGCTCGAATTTTAATCTAGACATTATGATTTTTATCTGGGTCAAGGTATAGCCAAAGCATGGCTCTTCTGCCAAAAACTTACATCAATCAATCAGTTCAATCTTTATGTTGTATGTTACTAAACATAGTTTATTTTTATTAAAGATATCTTTACACTTTTTGAGATATATACTATTATTTGATACATTTTTTCTCTTGTCAATCTTATTTTTAATAAATCAAACTTTCAAGATTCAAGTTGAATTTTAATTCCTGAAGACCTTGCAAAAGTAACTTACTTTATTTTTATAACGATTTTTTTAGTTGAAATAATAAATGATCAAGAACCATGCTTCAAAAATACAACATCACACGATTATCGGAAAAGATATGTCTTAAAATATTTCTGACAATTTTCTACACTTTTTTTTGATTTAGTTAACTCGCGACATTTTCATTTGGTTTTAATCGCTCTTCATTGTTTCAAAGAGTCTAGAATCATGCTTGGAAAAAAGAAACAGATATCATGATTAATGGTCATGTTCACAGTAAACTGATGGATAAATTGTGAAAGTGGGGAGAAGCAATGTAATACATAGCTTCCTATAAAATAATTAATTTCAGTTGGAGACAAATCGAAAGCATGAGAAACGTATTTCTTCAACATAATCGACACAGTTCTTAAACATATTTTCACAAGAACATATTTCTACTGAATAACTGATGATAAATTTTTATTACAATTTTTTATAAACAAAGTGTATGATCCATATATTTTAATTTATAACTTTTTTGACAAGAAATAAGAAACACACATTAATGGAGGTGATTACTGAATACCGTGTATACTAAGGTATATATATATATATATATATATATATATATATATATATATATATATATATATATATATATGTAATAACAGGGCTACATCTCTGTTATCATTGGGGTATTCATACTAAGAAATGCAGTCGAAACCATAATAAGTTATCAAAAGGTTCATTAAAAGATATGCTGGTGGTTATAACAGTTCACATCCGCCCTGCCCATGGGAGGGGGAGAGGACGTAACTCCGGATGGTTCCGACAGATGTTTTGTGGAACACGTTATTCAGCAAGAGACATGCGAAAATCTTCGCTCCCGCATTAAATAGTACAGAGATTGGTGTAATTAGGTTACAATCGAACATGCTATTGTAACTCTACGCACTATGGCAAATCATGTAATGCTTCCTAATAAGGAAGTGAAAGAGGGACAAGATTCTAATATAAAAGTACTTTCAAATATAAATCTAATTATTATTCAATGGTATGTTTTCAACCTTGAATTCCCAAATTAGAATAGCTCTATGCTTACTTTTTAACAAAGACATTTTATGAAACCGAAAGAGTTTTAATTCTTTTATTAATACAAAAGTATTTATTATTTTTGTATTACATATGTATATATATATATATATATATATATATATATATATATATATATATATATATATATAGATAGATAGATAGATAGATAGATAGATAGATAGATAGATAGATAGATAGATAGATAGATAGATAGATAGATAGATAGATAGATAGATAGATAGATAGATAGATAGATAGATAGATAGATAGATAGATAGATAGATAGATAGATAGATAGATAGATAGATAGATAGATAGATAGATAGATAGATAGATAGATAGATAGATAGATAGATAGATAGATAGATAGATAGATAGATAGATAGATAGATAGATAGATAGATAGATAGATAGATAGATAGATAGATAGATAGATAGATAGATAGATAGATAGATAGATAGATAGATAGATAGATAGATAGATAGATAGATAGATAGATAGATAGATAGATAGATAGATAGATAGATAGATAGATAGATAGATAGATAGATAGATAGATAGATTTCAAAATTTTTGTTAATGTGTATTAAATAATATTTTATCAATGAAACGTTAAATTTTCCACGTATCGTTGCTAATTCATGTATATAGAGAAAATAAAACACAAACCTTAATAACAAAAATAAGCGAAATTTTATTTATTACAAAGACAAATGTTTAGGAACCTAAATAATTCGGAAAATTTGTTTATTAATCACATAAATTACCTAAAGGCAAAGATTAACGAAGTTAATTTCTGCTTCGATAAATTTCCATCAAGATATTTCTGTTTCAGTAAAATCTAGGTTATATGCATCAGTAATTATAGGAGTACAAAACTGCTTAAAAAACTAACAAGTCGCGTAAGATTATGAACAACGTTAGAAAGAGTTTCTGTGTTTTCCTTCATCAAACTTCGTAGCGTATATCAATGTTTCTTGAAATTCTAATTAGATATGATTTCCGACAATTTATTCAAGCATTGATATATTTTTGTTGTTTGAGGGCCAATTTTTTATCGATATTATCCCTGTTTTAGTCTAGATTCTATAAATAAAATTAAAGAAAGATATTTTTTCACGTATTCCAATCTTTGGTGTTTTATTTTAAAAGTATATGTTTAAAAAAGCTGCAGTGTGAGTATGTTTTTACATGATAATTTAGTCATAAATTATAATTAAATTTGAATATTCATAATTTTTTTAAGTATATCGGAGCAGTAACTTATATAACTAGTTGTAATGCTGGGCTAAATTTTATTTAGTATTTTATTAAGTAAACTTTTATTTTGCTTAACGAGACAAAAATATAATTGTATGCAGACATTTGAAACTAAAATAGATAGATATAATCAATTTACTTATTGAAAGTATATCGTTAATATAATATTATAACTAATATGCATGGTTATATAATATTATGGTTAAAATACATGGAAATGTGTGAAACATAATCAATCGAAATTTACAGACATTTAAATTGAGTAGTTTTAAGTGCGTTTTCAGAATTATAAATAACAGCAATTCCTTTTAATTAATCTTTTAACTGAAGTTAATTGCTTAAAATTTCGTGTTGACTCTAGAACGAAAACTTCCAACTAATTACTAAATTGTTCTTACTAGTTAAGATTCAAGCTAAAACGTAAACAAATGTCCATGAACTTTTAAAATATTGCTCATTAGAGAATTAGTTATGAATTTCGAAATAAGAATTTTCTGCCATTTATCTTACATTTTAAAGGGTAGCCACTTTCCGGAAAATTTAGAAATTGGTAAAATGAAACTGTGGAAACAAACATTTTATCTATTTATGTATATCTTGTACTCATATTTAATTTTAAAAAAATATTTGTTAAATAAATAACAACTGAGTAAACAATCGAGTATAACAACTGAGTAAATGAATTCCTAAAATTTATGATATTAAAGCCTTCAAAATTTACAATAACCTCATTAAACCACACAGTGATTTTACAATAAATCCTAAGACGATTTTGAGTTCTGTATATTTTATATATATATGGTGATAATAAGTAAATATAATATTCCCTCACCAATAGAAGTTTCTGTAAAAAATACAGTGGAACACGGTTTTACGTTGTCTGTTTCGTATACTATCCCCCATTCTACGTCATTTTCAATTAGCCCGTGGGAGTTACTTATATCGATAATGTTAAATTTTCCTAGATTTTACATTACTCTTTTAAGAAACTCCGCTTTATAGGTTTTTTAACAGATCAGAATCATTTTTTTCTTTACTAATTTAACAAACTTTTTGCAATTTGTTTCGTTTCTTGTACTATTTATATTTTTAAAGTAAGACTTTTTAGCTGTTTGAAGCTGTTCTGGCATTCGTTCGACTTTCATCTCATTGTCTTCATCTATCTCATTGTCTTTCTGTCTATGATAGGGATTTTTCCTTTTAGGGAACACAGGACGTTAAAAAAATGGAATTTTTATTCCATAATTTTTAAATTTTTTATAGGATATTTTTAGTATTAATAGAAGTCTGTGTACAAAATTTTATGAAAAAAAATTTGTTTTAAAGCCAGAACTAAGGGTATTGTTTTTAATTATCGATAATTAATTTGTTTTGCATTTTTATGTAAATACGTTCTTTATAGGCATTTCAATAAATTTAAGTGGTTACGGTAACCGTATGAAATATTATGCAATTAGGCATTACATTTTTATTTTGTCACAAATAATGTCCTCAAAAAACACGCTTCAATTATGATTGTTCAGTTATTAGAAAACTTAAATTAAAATATCGAGTTAACCAAAGGTATTTAGAACTAAAAGCACACAAAAGAGTACATGAGCAAAAATTTATAGCATTAAAACAAAAACTGGTATGCAAGGAACGTTTTGAAGTCGTGAAAACATTGAAAAATTCCATGACGAGAAAAAGGAACTTAGTCAACGAGAACTACTAATCGATGTATGGATATTTACGAATTCATAATCTTATAACTCTGTAACTCTGATTTAAAAACAGTTTGTTGCCTTTTATTTAGTAAAGTGTACGTTTTTGATTATCTCAAAAATCAATTATTGGATTTTTGAAGGAATTTTATTATTGTGAATTACCAGTGTCCCCTTAAGTCAAAATCAGAGAAGTGACAGTATTGGCGAGGCACATGAAGGGACACTTACTCTGCTTTCAAGGGTCAGAGGAAGCAGAGGGGAATTTAGCAAATTTCATAAATGGAGGGACACAGCCGCTTCTAAGATTATAATTTTTCACCCAATATTTATGTAATTAAATATGCAATTGAAAAATTGATAATTTTTTTGTTTACGAATTCTAAAAAAGATCTTTAATTCAAGGGAGCTTCTATTCATACAAGAGTGTCTCGATTTTTAAAATATCTAAAATTCTAAAATGTCTCTATTTCAATCGAGCTTTAACACTTCCTTCGAGAAAACTGCCACCAAATCCCCGGCAGAAGAAATATATGGCCCTATTGCTGACTGATAGGGGAACTTCTTGATTTCCAATATCACGGCGAACAGAAAAAGAAAACTAAACTAAAATTTTAAAATTTGAGAGTGGATTTTTTATTAGCTAACTTGTATTTGTATCTTGGAACTATTCAATCATTTAGAGAACGTTGCACTAAGCAACTGATTGGGAAATCATTTCCTGTTCTTGACTTCGTTGACTTGCAAGATAAGTCTAAAGCCAAAATTAATTTTCAAGAAGCTCTAAATTTGAATTCTACAGCGTTAAGCAGTGTCGACTAATATGCATTATAAATGGGTTTAATGAAGCACTCTAATCGATATCCGACGGGAACATTGACTTTCGAAAAAGAAATCAAAATGCGTGAGTGAATATTTTCTGAAGTCGATGACGCGTATATCAACTGCAAGAATATATGCTTTTCAATTCCTTCAATATCTGATCTAGAGCCACAAATGATCAAGAATTTCAAAATACAAAAATTACAAAAATATTTATTTGAAAAAAATAAACCAAAAAGCAAATTCACGAATAAAGTATTGTGAGGGATATTACTTAAATTGCATAAAAAAGACACGAAAAGATAACAAATTTTTTATAGTCATCTCATAAGTGTCAAATTTTGAAAAAATATGATTAGATTTTTGTTTTACCCTGATTACGCTTTAACCTGTAATGAGTTTTTTTTTTTTTTATCCTAGTTCAATGAAAACGTAAAATTGGGGTTCCACTGTACTTGTTTTAAATAATAGCAAACACTGAAGAAAAAGTTTCTTTGAATTTTTTTAAGGAGTCAAATTTGCAGTGCGTAATTTACATTCTGTTCCATTAGAAAACCTTCTGTTTCGTGCTTCATATGTCTCATCCCTTTAAACTCACATTTTTTGGCCCTTGCGCCAACAATTTTAATCTAACCTACCAATTTAATCATATATATATTTTTTTTAATTTTGAAAAAAAAAGATCAAAACCTTTATGTCTTAAAAAGTATTTTTTAATTACGAATACTTTACAGTACTATTTATTAAAAACTCTCATTTTGCGAATTAAAAAAATATGTAGTTATGTTTAATGAATTAATTTATTAAAACAGGAAGTGATATATAGAAGAGGTGACCGTTGGTCGAATTTTATTATATATATATATGTATATATATATATATATATATATATATATATACAGTCGGGCCCCGATTTAACGAATTCATCGGGACCGGAAATTTTATTCGTTAAAACGGGGTCATTCGTAAAATCGGGGTTCAAAAAAAATGTTTTTTTGTACATATGTATTATTAAAAATTACTAGTTATAAACGACTGTCTAAGATAAGAAAGGAATTTCCTGTTTGACTCATAGTCCATAGTGTCTAATTGACTCTGCCCACCTACCCACGACGAATTTTGTTTTTCCCTGTTGCGGGCTTTTCTTTTGTTTGAGACGAATATGCACTTTTTCTATTTTATTCCTCCCAGGAAACATTTTTTTCCGTTTAGAATCTACCAATTACAAAAAAATGCAATATTTTTCTGATCAAAATTAATGAAAAATATTTTTTCCGGATTCTGAAATAATTCGTTAATTCGGGGTTAATTATTCGTTAATTAGGGGTTTTGGACTCTGTTTTTGCTGGGATTGAAAAAAAATTCGTTAAATCGCGAAATTCGTTAAATTGGGGTCCGACTGCATATATATATATATATATATATATATATATATATATATATATATATATATATATATATATATATATATATATGTATTTAATATTTATATATATATTATATATATTTAATATTTATATATATATATATATATATATATATTTAATATTTATTATATATATATATATATATATATATATATATATATATATATATATATTTAATATTTATTATATATATATATATATAATATTTATGTAAAATTAAATGGTCTTGAAAAGAATTAGATTTTTAAATTGTAGACTAGCACTTCAAACAGATGAGAATTTGAAATAATTTCTTTCAAATAATATACTTCGCGTATATATTATCGTTAGTTAGTTAGACAATTAACGATATTTATAAGACGAATCCTTTATTATAAAACGGACTTTATTTATAAAACAAATCCATGCTGCGCAGTAAAATGTCTTTATAAAGCCCATTTATTTAACAAATATTTTGAAATTTAAATATATAATCATCCGGTCTTATGATTAATTCTTGCTGTGCTAGCCCTGACAAGGAAGTCTGGATATTATGGATCACATGACATGAAAGAATGAAATCTATGCCCCATGTGCAAAAAGTGTGCACTTGTCTTTTGAAAATGATGTAGTGAATTTGTCTTTAGGGGCTACTGCTCCATGCATATTTGTAAATGGAAGTTTTATTTCTTTGCTATTTTTCTTTTTGTAAATGATCAATAAAAATTGCAAAGGATTCATTATTATGCAAAAGCAGTATATAAATCGACTGCCAATAAAAATCTGACGGATTAAAATAGTTTAATGGCTTCTGAAATATAAAAGAGTTTAAAATTTTCTTTTATCTCAATGAAATACTTATTTTATTATTAATACAATGTATCTAATGAATTACAAGAAATAATTAATTTTACGACAAATAAAGTTGATCCTTTTAAACGTAAAACGCTTTGGAAAACTCGATAATATGCTTATCCATTAGTAAGTGCATATTTAGAAATTTATTTTATTTGTTGCTCTGTCTAAGGGATGAACAAAATTAACATTAATCCATCCCTCTAAAATAAAAATTAATTTCATTTCGTGTCATATGGCACAATGTTGTTCCTAGAGGCCAAAACAGAATATTTCAAATTTATTGCAATCAATTTCACCGGGAGGCTGCAAAAAACTTATTTCCACAGTACCCAAGATATAAACGCCATCTATCCGGTATATTTGGTATCGGTTTAAAAAAAAACAATAAACGTAATATCAATAGTACAAGCTGTTATCCAAATTTTTTAGGCATTATTAGCATCATCAATTAAATGACTACATTTGTACTAAATTAATAAAAAATTTTCCTTTAATGTTACTATTTCATAAGTAACTTATTATTTTTTTAAATTTTATTTGCGTTGATTTTAGATTATTTTATTTTATAGAAACAAGTTTTAAAAGCATAATTATAACAAAATAAAAGAGCTGTTTCAGATTAATTATAAATTTTAATTCTGTGGTTTTGCCATCTCATGTCAACTACACTGATCACTGAGCTTGCTTGCTGTTAGGGATAAAAAAATAATAAATAAAGTAAAATGTTTCTTTCCATTAAAAAAGGCTGTAAGTAAGCAAACATCACTGTCTCATATTTTAAATATTTGAAGAAAAGCATAATCATTTTATTTAATTTATAAATTAATGCGAAAACTTCAAATTTCAAAAGTTCATTACTTATAAAAAAGCAAATTTAATGGACATAAATGTATTTAGTTAATTTGCAAATTTGAAAACTGAAAAAAAATATTCATAATGACAGTTTATTTTAGTGAATTTAGGATGCCTATGAAACATGTTTTATATCTGTCCTATATTTAACTAATTTTGTTGTTTATAATTAATAAACTATTTGTCGTGAAATTTATAAATACTATTTCAAAATATATTTAAGTAAGAAATCAAAGTACCTACTAGCGTTTTGCCTAACATTATTGGAACTAGCATTGCTGCCTCGAGGAGAAAATTGCGTCAACAGATTAAATCTTATCAAATTAAATGAGATGGGGAAAATAAGATTTTTTTAGCATCAAATGATCTTAGTTACGTATTTGACATTTGACTTTACTGGTAGATAAGTCCCTACTTGAGCCTATGACATTTTGATATGCTTGTAAGTACTTAAGTTTATTTTCCTTTAGTAAATACATATTTATGTCTCTTAAATGTAGAAATATTTTATTGAAATATTTTGTGAAAGTATGGCTTGTTTAAGTTCCATAATTGGAGAGTGCGTTGTAAAGCGTGTATTTAATACTATAATAGTTCTCTATTAAAATTTAAGAAATAGTATTAGAATAAATTACTTTAATCGTACTTAAATATCAGTTTCTGAAACCCGTTGCTTTGACATATTTCTTTCAAAAAAAGTAGACATTAACCATAATCGATAACCAAAAATTTTTTTTTTCTTAATGCTAATCGGCAAGATTCTTCTTTTTTTAGAAATGTGTTTTAAATTTTTTTTTGTAAAACTCGTTAATAATAATAGCGATTAACAGAGATTTTTGTTCAATACTAAATACTAAATTAATTAACAAGAAGCATTGCTTTTTCGTTTGATAAAAGTGAAAACCAATTTGGAGAGTACATACCATTCAAGACCAGAATTTTTTTTTTAAATTTACGAACAATAAAATTTTATTTAATAACCGTCGGACAGCCAATCCAATTTATGGGTATGCGACTACAAATGTTCAATTTCATAGCTTTGTAATTTTGAACTCAATCCAGAAGACAAGGGAACTCCTGGATAATGTATTGGGAGATATTTGCCTTTGTGGAGGACTTTTTGATGGATTTAATCCACCTTTGCGTGACATGGAGAGGAAAACCACGAAACCCTTCCACAGCCAGCTTAACGGCAAGGATACTTTAATCCATGAATTGTCGACCACTGAGGATATTTTACATCATCACTCTGGTCATTGCGAGACGGGCAAATTGACCAACTGGGATTCGAACCTAGGTCACGTGATCGGAAGGCGAATGCTCTATCCCCTGAGCCACCCCGGCTCAAACATTAAAACTTGCAATTTTCAGCTTCTGACAGAGTTATATATTTTACGCTGAAAATTAGCCAAATACAATAAAGCGAAATTGCAAATTTGCCCTCCAGTTTTTTTTTTCTTTCTGAAAATTGCTGGTAAAATTTAAATTTTTAAATTCGAAATTAAATGTATTGCCTAAGATTAAAAATTTGGGTCACAACTACTGATAAAACGGTCGGAGAGATAACAAATCTTGCTTGAAAATGTCGGAAGAAAAGAAATTGGGTGAAATTCAATTTAATTTCATTACAGTATATAATATTTCAGAAATGATATTGCAACACCACAATCACATGTTTAATAAGGTATTAAAACATGATAAGGAATTAAGTGTTAAAAAATCGATGCTGTTTTCATAATTGCATTTACTATATTTTGGATTTCTTGGAGGGCCAACATGTAGCTTTTATAGTTAAATGATGCAATGTAAGGAAATAAAATATTACAAGCATTTCTATCATTTTTATTCTAAGGGCTAGATATTTTTATTATAACACTTTCATTCCCCAACTAATTTATTTTCCTCTTTAAATTACACGATTTAAGTTGCGCACTTCAAAACACTTGATGCATTGAGGAAAAATTCTCGAGATGTTTCGAGGTTATTTTCTTTTCTATTACTATAAAGATAACCTTGAAAGTTTTATAAGTTTTATCACGGCTATACCTATTTTTAAAGAGAAAACATCTCAAAAATCATTTCACGTTCCATTGAAAAACATATGCGTTTGTCATTTTGCAGTAGAAAAGAATCGGACACTGTTTATTTTCTTTCTTTTTCTGTAATAAACAGTTTTTTGGTTTAGAATAAAAATTCACAGCATATCAAAGCATTTTTTAGGTCATATTTTTAAATTTTATTATGTCTGGTATCTGTCGTAACTTTTAAGTAATTTTAAATCTCATGAGTATGGTCACACTCACAGTCATATTTTACGAAATAAATCAGGACTCGAGAGTTCCTAAGAAACGGCTTGATATTAAGCATATTTTGACTGAGAGCAATAAATTTAATACACAGAGACAAATGATTTTGGAGGCTCTAATTCACCTTTATCCATAATGATTAAGGATAATTCACACTGTAACATAAAAATCTGTAGGACATTGTTTTGATTCTTTCAATTTAGCATTGAGCTCATTATGGAATCGGTATCTATAAATATAGTTGTGTGGGCATTATGTGACTGGATCTTGCATCAATTAAAAATTACTAATTATTGTTATGTTTGTTTTTCCATTTTCATCCAATTAAAACTGAAAATAATGCAAAAGGTGCAAATTTTTTCAGCAAAGGATTATAAAAAGGGACGTATGTTTGAGTATATCGGGAGATCTTAATAGATCGTTTATTTGGCAATATAATGTCATGAGCACGAAAAAAAATATAACGAATGTAAACCATTAATTAAGAGCTATTATCTTTTCTCTTAAGTAACGTAATTTTTTTTATTATGATTTTCGTCTCTTTATCCACCTTACTTGGTGACATTCCGCATGTAAGTCTTATTGGGTACTTCTCAAAATTAAAACTAGACTCAATTTAAATAAAATGATTGCCATATAATAGCTTTTTGCTCTTACTCTTTCACTAATAACTCAACACTAACTTGACTTATTTTTCTAATTCAAAAAATTTAATCAATGTACAGAGTGCAAAAAAAGTTTTCAGTGTCCACCGCACTATTTTAGGTATGAATGATTTGGTGGAAGTTGAAGGATTTGGTAGAGGATTCGATATGCCAGATGTTATTCATCATCTAACATTTTCGCATTTCTTCGAGATATTGGTACATCATATTGTATGTTACTGCTTCATCTGATTTTATTATTTCATATTTAGTTCCCATGTACCTACCTTTTTCTTTAAATTTTTGTGTAATTTATTTAATGTCTTTTTTAATCGGATTTTATTGACTTTTAACTATATATACTATTATTAAAAGTTGTAAACCGTCTTGTTATTCACCATTTTATTACTTTCGTGTAGTTTATAAAGATAAAATTGTAGTGCGGATTTTACTTTCAAATCTGATTTAACGTACTGTCTGAAGCAGTATGTTCTTCTTTGGATCACGTGCCATTGAACTATACATTCAACTCAATATCATTTCTGTCTGGCCTAGAATTTGATGTATACGTGATTTGCAGTCCCCTCACCATCTTGGAATTTTAATAGCATGATGATGTTCTCATGTAGAGATGGTTGTATTGTATATGTTTTTTCTCAGTGTATATGCATGTTTTTCAATTGAGCATAAACTTAATTATGTTTGAAATTTTTTCATTTGCACAATAATATAGGAAATATTTTTTGGAAACAAAATCCTCCGGTACATAAAACAGATGAGCTAATAAATTGATATAAATTGAGGAATTAAAGAAAAATATGCATAGTTTTGTTTTTCAGAGAAAATTAAAAACTTCTTTTATAAGAATACCTAGCCACGTGTTTACTTTAAGCATTTCACTAGAGGTAAAAAAAAACAGCGTCTTTTAGTAATTCTGCGTTTTACACTTAACATGAAAATTATATTAGTTAAAGCATTGTAGCTGATTTTTTTATGCATATTAGTTCGAATAATTTGTTTTTAAAAATTTACTATGTGGCTCTAAATTCATTTTGATAAATTTCATTTATGTTTCTGAAATACTTCTTATTTAATAGGATTTAGTAACTAAAATTTTTCTAACTATCATATAAAAAAAATTTTTATGTCAGTTTTTAATGCTATTTCCTGTTACTTCATATATGTTTAAACATAGATGTAAGAAAAGATACTCGAATATCAATTTACATATTTGAGGAAAAATAAACGTTTTTCTGCAAATTTAAAACGAAAAAACTTATTTCAAAAATAATTTAAGAAAATGCATCTAATTTGTGAGAAATGTGGCTTAAAAAATAAATATACTTTTCGGGCCAAAAAAATAATTTCTTTATTCAACAAAGGTTGAGAGAATTGTGATTAATTCATTTCACGGAAAATAGTTTTCTCATCTGTCAGAATGACTTGGCACTTTTGGAGGGTATTTACTTCCTTTTTTGTTCTCTTTTCATCTGCTTTTAAGTCTGATTGACTCTCTCCTTGTTTGGACGCCATCTTTATTGAATTTTCTCAGACTTTTCCTTTCAGTTCAGCGACTGCTTATCGTAGCACTGCAGGAATCAACATTTTGTTCGTTCATCGGAAATTCTTGACTTTCAAAAGTGGAAAGACTTCAGATTCATACGGGCGTTGATAATCTAAGGCTTTCTTTTCTGTGCTCGGTCCACTGCTGTAGAAAAAGAATATGACATAAAAGATGTTGAGAAAAATCTATCTAAAAGCAACAACTTTTTTGTCAAGATGTATCGATTTAACTTATTCTAGATTTTACGAGATCTGTCTGAAAAGAATTCGATCATAATTTTATTGGCAATGCAAAGAACTCTAAGGTTTTGCGGTTAGGTGAGTATTAGTTGCTATACCCTAATGCGAATTGCTATGCCTTTCCAGCTTGTGCGAATTGCTTTTAATGCCCTTTTTTTCCTGAAAATAGCACCGTTATACTGATTTCATGGATTTCAGAGAGAGAGATGAGAATTTACCACTTGATTTGCTTTAAAACCGTTTGCTCGGCAGAACTGTGTGCCATAAGGCGTTACATTATTACAATTCAATTTCCTCAATATGGGAACACCCAGTCAACACCACAACATTGAAGATCATACACGTGTCATTGAATATTATTTTGGGACAAAATAGTTGAAATTGCTGAACATAATACATCAAATGTTTTGTACAAGATGGAAATTCTTCCGTGGATTCTGATGGTTATTTTCATTTGAAAATATCAAAGCTAATGATATTAAACTTTTTCTGCCATTTTGCTCCAAATTAAAATCCGATTCATTTACGTGAGCTTAATTTTTTAATTGCGGAACTTCATCTGAATGGTGCTATGATAATAAAGAAATTGATAATGTGTGATACTCTATATATAAGAATAGTTTCTAATCCCAACAACTTAAGCTCATTTTGCATTGTCGATAAAAGTTAGAGCCGAATTTATTTTGAAGAGACTAAGTACGTAGTTATTATAAAAAAATATAAATAAAAAAACTAAAAAAACTCTGACAATATATGATCCACTGGTAAACATTTCATGAAACCATGCCATAGAATAAAGCAAAACTTTCTATAAAGGTATCACAGTTATCAAATAATTATATTAAACAATTATCTAACTCTCACTAGTTACGGTTACCTCTACAAAGTTCGTGATTGTAAAGTTTGATACAATTAGCTGCATTTTCTTTTTTTTTATTATCTTCAAAGGGGTGCAAGCTATAATTGCTGACACACAAAGGAAATTTACAAAATAATCTTTTTCATCTCTACATTGTTATGATGATTATCATGAGCAAAATATAATTAAAAATCTATCAAATGTACATAGTTTTTTTTTAAAAAAAAATAAGAAAAAGAAAGAATAAATGTTGTTGCTTGAAAATATATATACTTTGTCAAAGTAGCCGTATCTATCAAAATAAGATCTAGTTCTCGTATAAATTCAACAGAACCTTTTAAAGTTGTTTTTGAAATTGTGTTGTACAGTCAGTATGACCACTTAAAGTTATTGGCACTTGAATTTAATCATACCGGCAAAGTTATACAAAAATTAAGAATTAAAGTTTTATTATAAAAAAGATAAAAATCGTTGTCTTAATATTATTGTGAAATTTGTTGTGGATATAATGAGCACTACCTGCATTGCCGTAGGAATACTGGATATAAGAGGAGTTTCTATGGTTATACCATTTTCTTCTACATCAACTTCATTTCCATTAAATTGTCGAAGCTTCTTGGGTGTCTGTAAGAAAAATTAGTATTTTTAAGAGTAAGTCTTATCGGCGTTTAAAGTGAGAGGTAAAAAATAAACTGCATTGTAAAATGAAATTTTATATAAAATTGAAGAATTTTGAATCACGTTTTAAGTACTGTCGCCTCGAATTGCAATTTTCGAGGTTTTGAAAAAGTGAATTCATAAATTTTAAAGTCGACAAGTTTTTATTTTATAACAGTTACTTATAAAGAAATTATTAGAATTTGCCCTAAAATTGTGAAAGCTGAAAAATAAATACTTTTTTTTTGATCAAGTGTAATTCAGGTGAACGTTTCTATATTCTAGTTATCTACTAAAATATGTACTTTTTATACTTAAAAATTCCATTTGAACAAATTGGAACAAACAAGATAACCTTTTTTAAAAAGAATATAAGTTTTCATGATAGTTTGGATGATTCTTTGGTATGGAGAACTGTTGGCAGATTTGAAGCTAATAAATTCAAGCTGATTAGTATCCAGGTTGCAGAATCAACTTAAGCAAATGGTACTTTCATCAGGGAGGCCATCACAGAGCAACGACATCTGCACAGGTCATTACTTGTTGTTAAGGGTACAACGAAAATCGCTAACAATAGACTGTCTTTCTGTGATTTTGTAACTGGATCTGGAATAAGAATTTTCATACCGAGTATTTTTCGTTCACCAGGAGTTGGCACTTGGCTCCGCCTCCATCACGTGGTATCCGACAGATCTATTTCGCTAGTTTAGGGAGAAAGATGTGAACAATCCTGAACAAGGTTACTATTTGGAGATCGTAGAACAAAAATATTTATTTCGCAGTTTTTATGTGCTTTTTCTTAGCCTTAAATATTTCATAAATTTGATGTTATTTCTCTCCCTTGAGTGAATAGTTAGTCCTTTTTGAGATATTTTGCTGGGAAAACAGCAGTTTTTAAATTTAAAATATATTTAATTAGCTAGAGTAACGAAAGGTATAATAGCAAATGATAAAACGAAGAATTCACTGTTTGAGTTTGGCGCGCATTAACGGTTGTCTCATTTTCAAGCGCAGAGATGTTTCTCCTCTTACTCGCGCTGTGAAATGAACTCTGCCTCCGAGAAGGTGGAGCCAAATGCCAAATCCTGGTAAACGAATTATGCATAGACATCTAACAGAGAAAGGCTTTTACTCTCGGCATTCAGTTGCGCGTGCCCCTTTGACTTCATCCAACAGGAATGTGTTCGTGAAGCCGCACATATCAGCCTTGGAGACAGCGAAAATAAGGGTGATATATTTTCATTAATAAATCGAGATTGGCAAACAGAGTGCCGTCGAATCTGAATCTGGAGAAAAAATGCAGCTCGATATTATTCGACCTGCGTCAAAGAAATTGTCAGATTTGGTGGCAAAGGAATCCTTGACTGGGATGGCATCTGTCACCGCACATGGCAATAGAGGTGAGATTTGTGAAGCCTATGTGAGGTTGTCCCGGGTGGCTATTAGCCATAGCATTCTTTATGTAAGATAATGGAATTCTAATTGTTACTGATTTTTTGAAGAGGGTATTCGCCATATAGATTAGCAATATATTGACAATTTATCAATATATTGACAACTTTTTTATCGGAAAAAAAAATAATTGCGAAAGCCTAGATTTATCTATAGCTTACTCTATTATACATAAAACAGTACAGTAAAGGTAACTTGTATTAACATATTAATGACATTTATTTTTGTAAAATAAGTCTTGACTATAATAAAAGCATTTTTAAGCATTCGACTTTCAACACCTGTAAGTATTTTTAAGGCAAATCTTGTAAATTAAATTTGTTTATTTAGAATTGTAGCACAGAGATTGTAACAATCAAAGAAGGAGAGTGTTTTTAATGACAGGTTCATATTTTTTTATTTTTACTGAATAATTTGTATCATATTAAATGATTAAGTAAACATATTTCCATCTATATCAATAATCCTTTTCCTTATCAGTATGAAGTTTGGGCCAAGTAATATTGATTAGCTAACCCATTAATTTAAGTTGAGACGCACCATCCACCATCAGCTTGTCATGTAAACTAGAAAATTTACACCATTTGATCTTGATCAACTGTTAAACTCTATGTATAATGTATAAAGATACTTTATAACATTTCTATCTAATTAGTTAAAAATTTAAAGGAAGGAAAATGTTTTTAAAATAATCTAACAATTTCACTTAGAAAGACATAGAGAGCCCAACAGTTAATAAAGTCAAAAAATATAAGTTATTTTATTAGCAAACCGTGATACATTCAATATTTATGAGTTAGAACATTTACAATATTTATTCAGCTTACTGTAAATGTTCTGAAATATAAATATATCACGTTAGGGAAGTAGGAAGTTTTTGAGAACACAATTTAAATTTTTTTTACGATACGGAAATGTGCTTTTTTCACTTGTATGTGTATTTTAATACTGTATTTATTAAAGAACATAGTAATTTTATTGAATAATAGTAAAATTTTAGTTCAAATATTTGCTTATTTGCTTGATTAGTTAACAAATTTATGTTTATATATATATATATATATATATATATATATATATATATATATATATATATATATATTGTAAAAGCATATTTTTCTGGTTTGTTGAAAACAAAATTTTTGCATTAAAAGCATATTTCTGCATATCTAACATGAAAAATTAACAACTTGAAAAGCTTTCACGGTTCGTGAATTTTCGTGACAATAAAAGTAAATTTCAAAAATTAAGTGAAGTAGTTCTTTTCAACATACATGAATAATGTATTAAAGTGAAAAAGAATTACAAATTTTTATTTTTTACTCAATTTGTTACAAAAGCAAAATTAACCTTATTATTAAAATTCTACACCTGGTTTAATCAAATCATATGAAGTTTAGTTACAAGCAAGCAAATTTTTAATTTTTTTGACCAAGTATGTTGAACCAAATTATATTTTTAAATATTCTTAAAATTAATTCCTAAAAAAAAATTCTGGCAAAAAATTACACAAAACTTGACTATAATTAACTTAAACTAATCTGAACTATTCGAAAATAGTACATTGAAAGCATATTTACTAGCGAAAATAAAATATTTTGCTCTCTACAAACCTTTTAATTTTGTCATGTATTTACTTGTACGGTTTTAAGAATAATTTTTTTACTGATGTTTTATCTCTTATTTCGATATATGTTTAACTGGAAAGCTAAGCGGTCAAAATTTTTTAACATATTTATTAATATATTATACCGGAATAAGCTCAGAATCTTCAGTATAGCTGGCACTTTGAAAATCTCGAAGTTTTCTTGGGTTCTCTTCATTTAGAACGGTGGGAAGAATTGTCTCTTCATCCAATTCTGTTGTTTTCAGCTTGGTTTCTAGTGATAAAAAATATTTATTATAAAAATCAAGAATATTTATTATTAAAACTAACAAAATAGTAAGTTATTGAATATAAGGCAATCATGTAATGGAGTTCAATGAAATTCATTTTTGAGTTGATTTCGATTAAGATTGATTTAATTTGATTGATTTCGATTGACTTAATTTTCGATTAAGCACCAACAGTGTTTCTATTCGAGAGTCTTACAGTGGAGCAATGTTTTTACTCAGTATCTGTAATTTATATTTCAAAGGAAATAATATTTTAACTTAAATTTTTTGCAGTTAAAGTAGTTTAATTGTGTATTTAATTTTTAAAACATTTTTTAATATTCAAAAGGTATTAGTATAAAAGTAATTTATATTAATATGTCTTGAATCTTGTAAAAGTTATAAAAGATCAATTTTGGCTAAGCTTTAACATTCGATTTTATTTTAGAAAATACGATAACTTCGTTTAATTTGTGATTTAATTGTTTTACATATTTCGTATCATAAACTTCAATTGTTACCTTGATAAAAGCTCTTTTGTGGAATTATATCTGGACCTTGACTGTTTGATATAAAAGTCTCTTTGCAGTCCTTCATTAAATAAGCGTCACACCTAAATTTAAACAATTGAACTTTCTGTGAGTTTTATTATCAGAAACGGAATAAAGACATAAAATAGAAGAGATAAATAATGATATTCATGCAAATGTATACATTTTTACCCTTTGCAATTAAACTCCGTATTTAACAGTAAAGCATGCAAGTAGTTTTGAAATGTTGTGGCAAAATAAAAAGGGAGTGCAAGCATACAAAAAAATAGTGCTTGGTGTCCCTCCGCGCGGAAAAAGTTGAACTTCGCAACCTGCGACGTTAATTGTAGAAGAATCAGCAGTCGTAGAAGGATCACTAGTTCTATTCAACGACACTTTTTCTTGCTCCGCTCGCTTCAGTGCTCTGTAATCAAGGTAATATCGTGCATTTTTTCCTCGTGGACCTCTTGAACCAGTGCTTGCCTCATCGTCTCGCCCCGGAAAATGTATTTGTATTAATAATGTATGTGAATGCGTCATAATGTAATTTCAGAAGAGAAACAATCAATTGATATTCACAAGAGACGTACTTTGACATAACCTTAAATCCGTCGCATTGTCCGTGGGATTGTTTTCACTCATTTATTACAATTGTTATCCACTAAATTTGAAAATAAAAAATACTACCCTATTAAATTATATGTGTATCAAAACAAACTAAAAAAATATTTATAGAAAAACAATAATTTTATAACTTTTATTAATTTTATGCTAGTGAGAACCCGAAACAATATGGAAATGAATGAGGGAAAACTGGATCCTACCACGTGATTTCCCGGCCAATAAAAATTTAGCGTTAAACGTTTAACGCAACCTTGTTAGAAGTCGCATAAGAAGTATAACTTCAAAAAAAATTGAAATTAATGTCGGAACGATGAGTCTTAAATCCATTCAAAGTTACTAGTAGGGCTTGAAAGTTTCATGTAATGTATAAATACTATAAACCATATTTATTCTACATCAAGGCATTTGTGCTGTATATACACATATGAAATACTTATAATCAATACTTCTGCATAAAATGCTCAAAAAGTTTGCCTGCCATTTGAAAACATTGGCGGCTTATGGATTGATGCGTGCATTTTTACAAATATAAATGTATAATTTTCAAACCCCTTAAGCAGTTTTATATAGATACTAAATATTCCTGAGCAACTTTTGATTCTTTTTATATCCCTACTTTGAGCTTTCATTTTGATTACGCCATTTTATAGCAACCTATAATAATGTCTACCATTTTCGTTAGCTCCATTCTTGTTTTAAGTTGCAGTTCACTGCATATTTTAATCATATTGAAAATTCCTTACAAATATGGATTTTATGCTGCGTTTCAATATAGGTACTTACTTCTCTTTATCTTGCGTATACGGACGATCTGGAATTAAAATAAATAGTATTTTAGAGAATGGTTCGGAGATAAACATGTTTAAAAAATAATTATTTAAAGAATCTTAAAATAAAAAACAAATATCATTGCATATAAAATCAACATCAACAAATCGACAAGGACATTCATTAATACATGTTTCAAAAGTCTTAAAAAGTTAGTGTACTTAGAATCTACAAGACCGGAATAGGTGTATTTGGTATTAAATAACATTTTTCATTGAAAAGATGAACAATGAAAGGGAAGTGAGGTAAATGTTTTTGTTTACTTTGGTTTGGAACATGCTTCACGCATGATTTTTTCACAATGTTCACATATGTTTTTTTTTTTTTTTTTTTTTTTTTGCATGTATCGAATAATAGGATTTATATATCCAAAAGTATTTAACGTTTTACTTCAGCTTTTAATATTTCTAAAAAGACTTCTAATTTTTAGAGGTTTTATGAAAATTCGAAAATACATGTACAGTAAAAAATAAAATTATTCTGCTTTTAAATCCATTGTTTAGTGCCATTAATGTTCGCATTAAATTCGATATAACAGAATCTTTCTTATGTCTAACATTTTATCAACTCCAAGTATTTAATAGGAAATTAGTATTTTTAATATGTACTTTAGTTCTTGATCTGCGTTAGAGTTCGATCATGAATAAAACTCATTTTGCTTTGCAATTTTCGTATTTGGATGTGATAAAATTATGCTTGTGTAACAGCGACGTTTAAAAGCACAGAATGAAAGCTATTTTAAAACCAATACACGTTTCAATGTTGAAAATTGCAACTTAATCTGTGCGATAAAATGTCAGAGATAAAACAAATCGACAGAGATTATGGTAACTGGGAGGATAATTATTGTGTTAAAAAATGAAAACGTTAAAAATTGACAGTTGAAAAGTTAAATAATTAGTTATTTGAAAATGTTTAATAAACAAGATACAGAAGTAAGCTCATTAAAATGTATTTCTTATGATGTGAAAGGCATTCCTGATACTTATAATGTTCATTTAATGATATCGGTTAATGAAAACTCGAACTAATGGCCTTCATTTCATCAGTATTTTGCAGAATATGGAAGATGAAATTGACGAAGAGCATTGTAGTATGTTTCTGACATTCCTTGAGATGCAATTTGATTGTACACTTTGCTTGCTCCATATACGAAATACCGCGATGAAATAAAATTTTATAAATCCCCCGTTTGTTTAAATTATTGAGAAATATAAGTAAACATCTAATTTTCAGAAAAAAACATGAAATACAAAACATAATTAAACTGCTCAGATTTAACACATTGATTAAACTTTTAAACTCATGTAAACATTTTACAAATAAGAAAAAGCTCTGACTTGAGAGATTGCTCCAATATAATTATACACTTCAAGATTATATAAATAAATTATATCGGTTTTCGCCCTCACGTACATTTTATACTACTACGAATGGCATGCCATATGTGACATTGAAACACATTTTGCTTTTAATAAATCTTATTATTTGAGATTTTAAATGCCATTTGCTCTAAAATTTATTTCATATAATTATTTAAAATAATATCAATGGATGCTATTTTTAAATTTTTACAAAACATCTTTTTATTTTAATTCTTTAAAAAATTGTTATAGCATTTTTATCCACATTCATTATTCAGGAACAACATTTACTTAATGTTGAATGTGTTAAATTAAATTGAAAAATAAATACCTTTTACAGATCTTCTAGCTCGTAATTTGATGAAAAAAGCAATTATTATTGTAAATAGAGCAATGATTAATAAAATTCCAATAACTGTCCCAAATACCGCTGTTAAAACATCAGCATCTTCCTCTGTATCTATAGGTTAAAAAAAAGAGAGATTAGTAATATTGTTTACAAATTTATAATCTTAAAATAATATCCCTTACAAAACAATAAACATAGAGTTGATGAATATTCTGATTTACCTCTATTAGGTACACTTTTTTGCAATGCACTCGAATGAACAACAACTTGCTTGCTTCGACCTTTACTGTTTATAGCGTATAACACGAGAATAAAAGTTTCATCGGTAGGAACTGGGCAAACTAAAAATTTTGGAGATTTTCTAGAAGTAAGGTTGGCTATAAATTTATCAGAACTTGCACTCATCACTTCTAACTGAAATATTTGCTGTAGACCACCATCTTCTCCACTATCACAATCTACAACAAGACAATCAGCTGTCTTATTTGTAACGTCACAATTTTTAGGCTCTTCTGGAACTCCTAAAGATTAAAAAAAAAACTGTATATTAAAAAGTTTTAAATAAAATGTGCTCTGCAAAAATACTACTTTATGTAAGACCTGCTAAGCATATATATATAGGTGGGAATAAATGAAAAAAATTATCGATAAGCAAGCTTTACCATTAAGCAAACATATCTAAGCTTCAAAAGTCTCATAATTAGTAAACCTAAAGCAAATACCTTTTCTGACTAAGCTATTACAAATACCTTTACCTTTACACAATTTATGTATTTGAAACTAATGCAAAGCTGACCAAATTAAATTGTACAAATTCTACAAAATGAAAAATATTTTTTTATTCACCAATCTTTCAATAATATATTGTTATTCAAAAAATAAGCAACCTTTGTTATTGTTTCCGAACCATTTTTATCAATGCTTAATGTTCTTTTATGAAAAAAAGTGTAGTTTGCACTTTCTTTCCTTGACCTGCAAAAACATGATGTTTATCCTCATTTTGACCTTGTACCATAAAACCCTACATTTAATTCATTTCAAAAAAGCATTCAGCTTAAAAACGTGAAAAGTAAAATGTATATATATTTTTTAACATTTGATTTTGTGTAACTAATTTAGACTTTGCGTTTGCTTCTTTTTTTCGTCTTCTTTATATCAAAAAGATGCAACGCATTAGATGTTTTTTTTGTTCGTGCAACAATTTTTATTTATGATATATTCCAATTTTATTATTTACCTTATGATAAATGCTTATTACTAATTGATATTTCTTAAGTACATAACCAAAAAATGAATGCTTCGAATAAAGTTTTTAACATATTTAATGGTGCATTTTCCATTCTAACATAGTTAGAAATCAAACTTGGTTGTATGAAAAACTTGCCTTTGAAGCTGGAGTATCTACTTGGAAAAATAATTTTAAGAAAGTTTGAAAAAAATCAAACATATTTTATGATTAAAAGAATAAGTGTAAAAAGGTAAATCAAAGGTAGTTTTATGTGGCAATTTACACAATAAATGTTTTGCAAATATAATGCACATTATTCCTTTAATTATTAAAAATGAAAGTATTATTCATTCCAGTAAAGAAATGCTCTAAAATATCTGTTTGCCATGGAGTCATTCGGAAATAATTATTTTTGCTCAGTACTTTTCATGCTATTTTAGACAAGCTCATTATTCTTTTACTTGTATGCAGTAATACATATTGCTTAAAGTATTTTTACAGAGACAGTCTGTCTTATTCTTGTGTATATATGTGTACCAAATTGACTATAACCTGTTTGCTTACGCACTTTAGTACAAAAGTCATTCTTTTTCTGTTTCTTGCAAAACTAATTCTAAATTTTGCAAAAAAGCTATAGAAAAAAATCTTCAAGCAGTTCTAGTCAACTGATGAAATATACTTTAAAATCATGTTCTTACCGTTGCTTACCTGCAGGTATTATACGAAACGAGCACGGATCTTTTTGAGTTCCAACGCTGTTAGAAGCTGAGCATTCCAATATTCCATAGTCTTGAGGTGCCCTAGGAGACACTGTCGCAACACTAATGGTTCCATTACTGTAAAACTGTGCTGTAGGTAGAGGCATTTTCTTATTTGAATTGCTGAGAACCCAAGAAAAATTTACAGTTTTTGGATATGCATCAATTGCGCAAGTGACGCTCACTGATTCAGTTCTTCCAACACCATAGACGCTACTTCGAACTGATTCACAACGTGGAGCATCTGTGAGGGGCAATAAATGTTTAAACTTGTATAAATATTAAAAAAAAAACAGTTTTTTATTACACACGCTGTTGAATAGAGAAATAAGCCGTGATGGCTCAGTGGTTAAGGCAATGAACTGTTATTGTGAAGAGCTGTGGTTCAATCCCCAGTGGCGGCCTGAACCTCACCTAGTTTCAGATCGATGGGTACCAGCTTGTTTGAAAAGTAAAGCGGTCTATGTACAATACAGGCCACATTGCCACAATCAGGTTGTTGGTCATGAAATTATATAAATTTGGTACTTTAGATATTAGAATTGTAGAAAACCTCCATGCTCGCCACCATCCTTTCCTACAATAGGCTGCAGTCAAACGCTTCATTTTTTGAAAATACACTATACAAACATCTTTGCAAGAATCTGGAATCCGTTTCTAGAATCTAAGACCTTGATTTGTTGAAAGATATTACAGTTTATTTTCTTCTATAATAAATTTAATTAAATAAAAACTTTTCTAACATGTAACCAAGGATTATTAATCAAATATTTTAAAACGAAAACTTTTACAAAAAATTTTTGTTTTTAAATACAATTACTTTCTTCCTAACTCGTACAATATCGTACACATAACTAACAAACATTTCTCACTCTCTCACATAATTTCAGAATAAATGCTAGATTTCTACCTCACCAGTAGCAACGGTAGGATGTGTCAATTCCATATATATTGACGGGTGGGCGTTTTATAATCTTGAAAAGAAAGAATGAAGGATATAAAACATCTCTAGGCTTTTATTTGGTCAATCTATGACACGCTTTATGAAAATTATTCGCCAATGAATAAAAAAGCATTAATATCTTCACCTATAAAAAGCATTTATGAAGAATCAGATGTATGTTTGATACTTTTGAATTATTTTATTTAAGTTAGTATCATTTATTAAATACAGATTATACGTTATATAAACTATTTTGTTTTTGAATAAATAAGAAAATTTACTGAGAAATAAGGTTTAAAGCTGCAAAAAATATTGAAGAAAAGGAGAAAAACAGATATGTTTATTTTTTTTTTCGAAACATACTGTGATTTCAAATCATGGAGATTTTTAACCATTTTTAAATGAAGCATAGACATTTTGAATCCAAGACAGTATAGAAGTTATGTTAAGGTTAGTTATCATATTTCCCCCGGTTTTAAAAATGTTCTAATTATGTTTTTAACTTGATTTTTAAAAGTTATAATTGATGAAAAATGCAGTTAAAATACAGGAAAATATGACTAATTATTTTAAATTTATTTTTGATTTGCATGTTGTCTTTAGTTTGGCTCATTCGTTGTGTATATACTCAATATTGTACATACTCAATATTGTCCTGATTAACGCAGTTTCTTAATCCTGGGAGTGATGTTTATTGATAAAATGTATTTCAAAACTGATTTTTTACATTCACTAGTTTTTGTTTTCACTTGAATTTTAGAATATTTAAAAATTACTCAATATCTTCTAAGAAAAAAGGCTAATTTACAAAATTATATATTCTGTAGTAGTTTCACAAACGGAAGTTTCAGCTATTTAGAAAAGCATTTTAGAAATAATTTCAGAAAAATAATTCTCTTAACTGAACATAATAAATGACCAAGCTATAAAGTGATACGTAAAATAGCAGTTGGATCTCTTTACAAAAGCTTTCTTTGTTAAATTCATTTTTCTAAAAAACATTCTACTCACTTTCTTCAAAGACTTTGAAATAATTTGATTTCTTCTTGCTCATTTTGAAATTCACTTTCGGTAACTCTTGATTTCGTTTGATAATCCATATTACCAACTACCCGTTACAATGTTTGATAGAAAGGCTTTATCTAGCCTTTTCTGGTTTCTCCTATTCGTAGTATTTTACTATTAAAGACTTCAAAAATATCTTTAAAAGCTTTTTTTTTAAAAAAGAATTTTATGCATTCTAAAAAATATTAACAAAAATCGTTTTATTATGCAATCCATTTATGTCTCCTATTTTTTACTTAGTAAAGTCAAAAGGATACAATACTTATTTTTCATTTTCTATTTTCCACGTGAAGTGAATTGAATCGTTACTCAGCAAAAACTATTTCTTTTCACCACACTATTTGATTCATTTTTATATTCAGGATGTCTTTCTTACATTTAAAACAGTTTTAAATCAAACTGAATTAAATTAAGCTTTCAAAAATATATTCAATTCCGTATTTATTTTCTAAAGAAAGTGCTTAAGAATGTTGACATTCTGAAAAGCTTTTAAAATGCTCCCTTAGGAATGAAAAGTGAAATCCAAGAATAAATATTTCGCGATTAAATCAAATTTTCTAAATTGAATTGCTTATAAGAAAAAATGATTTTATTTGATTTCCCTGTTATTGTACATCTATATCTATTATGTTGTACTAGTTTTCTACTTAATATCTAAAACTTCAGCAAAGCAATCAAAGACAAGGGTTAAAGAAATTTCTGGGATACTAATTTTATAAGTAATTCACAACAAAAAATATCATTATTATTTAGGGCTAAAATAAAGCTTTGAAAATAAATATGGAAATAATATCTGTGTCATTTGTAAGTTCATCTATTTTTGTTGATAATTAAGTCGTATTTTATGATGTCCAATGTAATTTCACATTTCAAATTTAATATTAAGTGCATGTCGCTAAATTTTACGCATTTTAAGAGCACTACATAACATTTTGATAAATGTTTTTTACAAATATAGCATATATTTTAATAAATCTACACTAAAAGTTTTTAAAAGAACTATGAATGAACTGTAAAAATACATTACACTGAATCCAGATAGTTTAATTTTGAGTCGAACATTGGAATTTATTCTGGGATTTAAACCTCTTAAATGCACACCATTATACTTTTTACCAATTCTAAAGTCCCCAAAATCTATTTAATTTAAATTTAAATAGAGTGATATTGATCTTAGCCTACTTATTTTAGCATCAACCTAGTTTCAGGAGCTGTATAGCAAAGACAGACCTGTTGAGCCAAAAACCTAAGTCACTCACTCATTTTGGGTGATAAACTAATGTAGCCCTTGTAAATAAGATCATGTGGTTTCGCGGATCTGTTTATATTACTCGCAAATTAATACTATCGTCAAGAACGTTGGGGACTTGAAAACTCAATTCATCGGCAACTTAAAACTTCTGAAATAGCTGTCAATGTTATTAAATTTTTCAGCTAACAAAAAAAGTACTCATCTATAAAATCCCTCTCGAAATGAAACCAAGCTTAAATTAATGATAGTGGTCTTTTGACCGAAAAGCATAGGAAGATGACACTCAAAGTTCTAGCTTATTTAACAATAAGACACCAAAAAAATGACGTTTCGAAATTATATTTGTGTTCAAATGGTTAAAGAATCCGGCTCATAATCCGTCTCTCTTTTTTATAGTTGAGAGCACACCAGTTTTTCTCAGTATTTGACAATTTTGAATTCTTATTTCTTAATACTGAAAAATGTGTTATTTTTTAGATTATTCCAAACTCATATCATAAATCATTTATTTATTTTTGAGTAAACTTAAATTTTTGTAGCTAAACAATGCTTAACTTTATTTTTCGAATTAGAATACATGAATGTTTTATAAAAAAGATATTTAGTTTTCTTTTTATGCACAATACTATTTTTTTAAATAATAAGTTTACTCACGAAAATAAAAATTACTTTTTTTTCTAGGAAAAATAAATAAAAATTGTGGAAAATATGTATAGCTTATATGATTTTGTTAAATGAAAAAGAAATTTGAAAAAGAAATAATTTAGAAATATTTACTGAAGTAAATTATGAATATTTTTATTAAATTGAAAAAATAATAATATTTGTTTTATATTTAACTAAACATTTTAACTTTAAAAGCAATTTCTTCACAGTTATTTTACTTACAAAACATATTAACTCAGACGAAAATAAAGTAACACCATTTAAAATCAATAAACTTTAAAACTTTTATTAAATTAAATATTTAGATATATATTTTTTTTAAATATCTATTCTTTAACTAAAAATGTAACACATTTTTCAGCCATAAGTTTAAGTTTCAGCAAATAAAAATTAACATCAGCTGGGATTGAACTGACTTTCTCACAGGTAAGATTCGATTGACTTAATAACCTTTCTGAATAACTAATAACCTTTCTATTTAATATTTAAGAAGCTATTCACGTAACATAAGCAATCCCCCCCCCCATCTTTTGCTTTCGACCATATTTTTTTTTAAAATTTAAGTTTCGTTTCGCTTCAATCGGAATTATGTACGTCCCGATTTAGTCAAATTGCAAATCATCTTAATTTCCTTTGCTAAGCTTGTTTTTTCTTTCCTCCATTCTTTGATGCAGCTTGTCCCATTAAATTCCTCTTTTAACTCAATTTTAAGTTTCGCAATAACAAAAATAAAATATACTTCTTGAAAATAAAGTCTGTACCTGTAGGTTAAAGACAGAGTGAAAATCATATTTTGATGAGCAAATAATTCACATAGAGCTTGTGAAACAAGAAATGGAAAAATCTCGTGTTATAAGCAATGAAAATTGTATAGTTCTTTGAAAATATAATAAAATTATTTTCCGTATTGATTTTTTGCATATTTTCATTCATAAATATATTCATTCTAATCCATAGTATAAAATTTTAGTTCATTATTTATGAGTGCTGCGAAAAATTTCTTACAAAGAATTTCCAGCTGTTTTGGCTCACTCAGTGCTCTTCCTTCGGTGTTTGTCCCTGCACACTGATATTCTCCTCTGTGATGCGGTGTAACTGGTGAAATATGAATAATTCTGTTCGAATAATTAGCTTTTTCTGGCGGGCCAAGAGACCGCCCATCTTGTAACCACTCAAGCTCTGTAATAGGTGGATGTGCATGAATTTCACACACTAAAGTTAGTTCTTCGCCTTCTCTGACTAGTGAATCAGGAGTCGCATCAAGAGTCACTTTCGGTAGATCTGCCAAAAAATATAATAATAAAAAATCATTTATCGTTTCCATGGAAGAAAAAAAAAGATACAATTGTGCAAAAATTTAAATAGATACAGGGTTTTCTATTTTTTTCCGGTGAAAAACAGCATTTCCTAGTCTGTAAACTGTCACGATAAACAATAAATCAGTATATAGTCTCACAGATTGTCGTAATAATTTTTGTAATAAGAAGCTTAGAAGACTTCTGAACTATAAAGGAAAGGTTAAAAATGGTTAAATCATAAAAAATAGCATATTTTTATTTTTCGCAATTTTGAATTCTATAGTGGACTTTGACATTGTTTCTCAATGCTAGCAAAAATTATTCGACTTTTGAAGCATCTATCTGAATAAATTTTATTAATAATTGTAAATTTTTCTTTCAAGGGACTTTTTTCTTGTAACCTATTCCACCCGAATAGCTAAAATGTTGGAAAAATGTGTTAAAATGCAAAATGCTAACTTAACTTATTAACTCTCTAAATATTTTAAAAAATTGCATAGGCTTTTAAATTTGGCTTGGACACCTGGCCTCTTTACGTACTCTCTAAATATTTTAAAAAATTGCATAGGCTTTTAAATTTGGCTTGGACACCTGGCCTCTTTACGTAACACAGATGTTGTGCTAACCAGCTTTTGTTTAAGCGATACGAGGTAAGAGATTCCATTTCTAGAAACTATCTCCACTTTACAAATTTTGTAGTTTTTACTTAATGATGCATCACTTTTATTGTCTGCTTACTTTTAGACTAGCATCACTAAGCCCTTTTTGGTAATTCGATTTTATCTCTAAAGAATTTATTGGATGACATTCATTATCTTAACAGCTCCATGTTAATGAGCTCTTAAGATAATGAATGTCTGTTTAATGAGTTTTAGTAAAGTTTACAGTATTTTATACCTTGCCCTATTTTAAAATTGTTTGTTTGGCATAGCCTTTTTTTAAACCTGTGTAATTAAGTCCCTCTGCTAATTCAGCACAAGTATGTAATGCATTATTGTAAGGAAGACAAATTACTTCCATTACGAAAATTATCACTAATGCATCAAATTTCTGATCTTTACGAAATATTAAATTAATCATTTTTCTATCTTAGATTAGAAGTTATTTAGAAAGCAATCATTTATCCATTGTAGAACACTGAGCTGCATGTATAGCATTTTTTTTATTTCATCTATTTTCAAATGTGATTTCTTAAAATCTGTTTATCCAATTAACTCGAAATTGAGTATAATTGTCTCAATATGTGTGTCTAGAAATGCAACGTGCTAATTGATCACACTATTATTTTATATTTACAGCCAAATGTAAAATGAAATATATATTATAAATTTTGATCCATTTTTATAAATTGCGTCACGAACTTATTATTGTCTCTGTGTAAAAGGACATTCAAAAGATCACCTATTAACCTTTCTAATTGCTAAAAAATACTTCTGTTAAAGAATTTATGTGAAGTACTTTTATTAGAATATTAAATGGAAAAAGTAAAACAGTAAGTTTTCATTTAATAGTAACTTTGCTAAAAGCATTTTTAGTTTTGGGAGGATGATGTTCAGCGCTTAATATTGAAAAAAGTTTAACACGGATCTTATTTCAATAATAAAATTTTACAATTGTAGAAAAAAAATAGCAAAATGTACATATGGAACGCCATTTCTAAAAACATTGTAACTATGTCATGGTTGATTATTAAACAATAATTTTATTTACTGTCTTTCACGTCCAGACAGCTGAATGTATTCTTGTTTCCAGCATAAATTTGAAATTTCATTGCTAGCGTTTTTTAAAAAGTTATGTTTTTCATTTTTCTACAGCCTTTCTTTTAGTTCTTTCTTTTAAGATTTTTACTGAAATTTTAGTACCTGTTTTCATAATTTTTGGAGGACGCTGGTCAGTTTTTAATTTAAAACACTATGAAGCAAAAAAAAAAAAAATAAAAAAGAATATTTCTGACAAATTTAGGCGCTTTGTTATAGTCGATTTTTGGTGACCACTCCACTAATAAAATTTAATTTTTTTTCATCATCAAATTACTAATTTTAATTGCGTAAAGGTTTCAAGTGCCTTAAGTTAAAAAAATGTTACATTCTCAAATATATATATATATATATATATATATATATATATATATATATATATATATATATATATATATATATATATATATATATATATATATATATATATATATATATATATATATATATATATATATATATATATATATATATATATATATATATATATATGGGTCATTCTCACAAAAACAGTCATTTTCATGTCCCCAGTATATTTTATGTTTGTTTTACAGCTTACGAAAAAAAAAATTCAGGGAAAGTGTCCTTCAGAATGCAAGCTAACAAAAGAATAAAAATAAAATTATCAATTTTTATTTTTTTTTTATTTTATGTAATTAAAATATACCAATATGTCATTCCCTCACTTGTCCCCACTGCTGATTTAAAAAAAGAAAAAAATTGTTTCTGAAATAATATTTTTTTTTTACGAATTCGTGTTTTTTATTTCAGAGTACTGAAATATAGAATTTAGAAAATCAATTTTAAATTTAATTTCTGATAAAAATATTAACACAGCACTATCTTAAACTTTGTCCCCAGTGTTTCGCGTCATTCCCTCACTACAATGTTCTTATCACCTGCAATCTTCTTAGAATAAAAATATTTTAATAAAAACTTCAGAAGTTAACAACTGGCATCATAGAACAAAATTGCAGTATGTTTCCATCTTCAACTTAAAGAAGCTTTGCTGTGGAATAAATTTGAATGAATCAAACCAGGTAAAATTTTTTACATTTGTCATTCCCTCATGTCATTTTTTAGAGTAAAATAAAATACAACTTCATCGAGAAAGTGGATAATTATATGTTGCTTTCTTGTATGAATATAATTGTATGTGATTGACTTCAGAAAGTAATTAGGCCTAACTGTTATTTTTAAATTTTATTGAATTCGTCATTCCCTCACTAGTGTATAAAGTGAGGGAATGATTCAAGATGAGTATATTATTAAATTTTTTTTTGTTCAATCGTGCCAGCCAATTTTATTTCCCAAACCTGAAAAACTATTAAATATATAAGACTAAATTATAATAAATATTAGATGTACTTAGTATGTTATCATTTTCAAACTTTAGGTAGATGTAACTTAGATAAAAACATGTATTAAAATAAAATATCATTCCCTCACTATTAGTGTCATTCCCTCACTTTTTAAATAGTGAAAATAATTAATTTACTTATTAATTAATTTTAAAAATAAATTAAAAAATCAATAAATGCATTAATTAAATTAATTAATTTATTTATTAAATTAATTAATTATTAATTATTATTAATAATTAATTATAAATTAATTATTTAAAAAATTTATTAATTTAAGTATTAAGTATAATTTATAGGATATATACTTTTTTTATAATGCCATTACATATTTCTATTAATATAAAAAGTTTCAGAGCTTTTTATTCACTTTACTTTTTTGGGATTTTATGAACTGAAAAATGACAGTTTTCGTGAGAATGACCCATATATATATATGCATATAATGTATATCCAGAGTGTATTTCATGTTATTTCGACTTACAATGAACAATAATTATCCACGCATCTTCTAATACGCTATCTGGCAGTTGAGGGTTATCACCCCGGCACGAAAGATTTCTAAGATTATCCCGAATGCTTGGTCTCATGCTTAAACTACTGATTGTCAAATTGTCTTCCTCAGCTGTGCTTTCTGTCACTTCTGTTTTCAACTTTTCACCATCCAGCCACCAAGATATTTGAGCTGGTGGCCTTGCTCCTCTGGCAACACAAACAATATCTGTCTCCTTACCAGCTGATAGAGGTTGATGCGGGGTTGTAATTCGAACGTCTGTGGGTCTCACTGAAATAAATCAGTTGGTAAAAGATTATTTTTGAAATGTTTTGGACATTGAACTATCTAAAATAAAATTCCAGAAGCTTATTTTGCACATTGATTTGTATTAAGATATTTGGATATTTTTAATAGATTTGACCGTGTTTAATTTGGGCGTGGATTATATATGGTTTAATTTGGGCAAATATGAAATTAGTTTCGCTTCTAAAGCTGCAGATTTTATAATGACATTTTTAGTCAATTTTTGTTGAAATTTTATAAAATTTTTACATATAACGGGGGTTGCATAAGTGTTGCGGCAAGCTTCTAGGAGATTTAAGGCATATCATTAGGATTAAAATTGCCGTATAGGATTAAAATTCCCGGAAATGTCACCCTACTCTGCTCAGGGCGCTTTCTTATTATGAACTGTTCATAATTACAAGGAGAAACAGTTCATAAGAGATATGCGCCCGTTTGTGGCGTATGATGATATTTCCGGGAATGGATCCGTATGTAATTTTAATTCTGTTGATATTTCCAAACTCTGCTGAAAGTTGGTAGCATCATTCTTGTAATACGAGGCGTGTTTATTAATTAAGTACCGTTTTGCCATACCGCGGCCGCAGCGTTGCTGTCGGCGTTCTGCGCATGCACACTGGGTACCTACATCTCATGCCTACGCACTGACACCATTACAGTCTGATTCTTCCTTGTTTACGTTGTTTACTGAGAGTTTAAGATGCCTCCGATAATCGTGAGTCCCACCGACTGTGAAGTACGGGCTGTTATAATATTTCTTAGTGCTAAAGGCCTAAATCCGATCGATATTCATTGTAAGATCTGTGCAGTTTAAGGACAAAACATTATGAGTGATGGAATTGTAAGAAAGTGCGTGTTAGCATTTAAAGAAGGCTGCACAAATGTGCATGATGAACAACGGAGTGGGTGTCCTTCAATCGTTAATGAAAGTTTGGTGCAAGAAGCGGACAGTAAGGTGAGAGAAAACAGGCGCTTTACGATTTCCTCCTTGTGTTTTGACTTTCTTAATGTTTCTCGTAGTGTTTTGTATAGCATTGTGACCGAGCACTTGAATTACCGAAAATTGTGCTCACGTTGGGTACCGAAAATGCTGGCGGATGTGCACAAAACCAAACGTTAACCTTTTGGCTACGGCAACAAAGATGAAAAATTCTCCTCTTACCACGGCGCTTTCTTACGGAAATTCTTCCCCCACTTAGTCAGTGGGAGGTAACTACTTTAAACAGTTATGAATAGGAAATATTTTGTTGCAATTTGTCCCTCAGGTTTCTTGGAGGGAGAAGATGCAGGGTTGTAGACCAGTAGTTATCTTTGGCATAGTTATTCATATTTTGGCTTACTTTTTTTTCTAATGTAGACAAAATAAATCTAAAACATAATTTTTTAAACGTTTTTTCTAAAGATATTAACAATTTCTCTAAAAAATAAGCAAGTTTTTTTTTATAAATTATTTAAAATTTCTATAATTTAATAACAGGGTGTTTATTAGCGATCTTGATTCTTGAAGGATTATTAATAAACTTCTATAAAAGAAACCTTTATACATAATTTTTTTCTAAGTATATTAACAATTTCACTATAAGAGAAGCAAACATTCTACATATTATTCGAAATTTTTTTGTTTTTTTAAAACGTGTATTTTGATGTTCTTGATTCTTGAAGGATTATAAATAGACCGCTCCAAAAAAAAAAGAAAAAAAAATCTTAATACTTTGATAAATAGAACCTTGCTTGAAGTTTTACTCTTGTCTTAAAGTTATAAACAAATTTATCCTATTAGATATTGTTAAAAAAAGAAGCTTTCAAAACTGTTTGAAATGAGATGTGAATAAAGCAGTTAACGGCAGAATTTTTTTTATATATATATATTTTGAAAGTTTATTTCATTTATCGGTTTGAAAAGTGATACCAAATGCAAATTTTTATTATTCACATTTATTTAACTATTTTACTTGTTTATGTCCTTTAGGATCACATGAAGTACGCTCTTATAAAATTGAAAGCAAATATCATAAGAGATAAAAAATTATACTCATCATTAATATTTTTATTACATAAAATTAATTTTGAAGTATTGTTTTGTGGACAAAATTGAATAAGTTTAATGTTAATTATTTAACCCCTTTTAATAAACGGGATAATAATATGCAATAATATTTCGTATATAGAACTTATCATTTATTCATTTAAGTACATTATTTATTCCTCATTCTCGCACTTAATTATTAAAATATTCAGTTTTTTTTCCTTTTTTTAATAAAAAATACTGGTGACAAGAACAAACCAATGTAGCTAATACTTATGAGATTACGTGCGTATGACAGTTTCTGTGTATATAATTCTAATAAATTTCGTCTTTATTCTTTCTCTAATAGAAAATGAGCTTGTCATTTTTCGTAACAAAAATTCACGCCCCTCTTTGTCTAAAAATTTTATGTCACATTAAAAAATAATAAAATAAATTTAAAAAATAAAAGAAATTCTAAACAAAATTCTCGAGGATTTGATATTCTTAAAATTTCAATAAAGGTACATATTGTATGCTAAATGTTTCATTGCATCCAATATTATACATGGCTAAGATTTGATAATGCTTATTCTAAGATTTGATAATTTGTTTACAATATAATTAGAAGTTTTACTTATTTTTATTTCTGTTAAAAGCTGCAAAGTACAGTTCAAAAGAAAGCATCTGTTGATCTGAAATCTTTTTCAAATAATACATTAAAAATAGAAAGTTTCAAGTCATCTATCAGACACATCCACACAAGCTCGATTGACATACTGAATGCAAAGCATGCATTTACTTTGGTAATTGTGTGGTCCTTTCCTCTGGTGTCGGGAATTAGCTATTGTTAAAAAGTTTTAAAATGACAGACCCCGAAATATATTATCAATATTTCTGAAGATAAATAAAGAGGCAGGAAATGCCTTTTTGACTGTGGAAGAAGCATTAGTGAAAGGTTGAAATGATTTCGATATCCTGTCTTTTTCAAAATAAGGGAAACAATTTATTTTGTGAGAAGTAAATTTACATTGTGGCAAGCTGTGAAGGCACGAGAAGAAATATTTCCTGGAAACTTAGAAAGAAAAAGATGTTTCTCAGACAATAGAACGGGGGACAGGCAGATTCTCAATAGTTAACATGTGGGTGGCATTTCGAGAAATAGAGATTATTTCATTGAGAGTATTCTTGTTGTTCAAGGTCACATATTAAAAACAATTTATTGAGAATAGATGTTCTCTCCTTGTTCCATAAACATAAAATTTTTTCCGTTTGCGCAATATTTTTCCCCCGAATAAATATTAAAAAATCGTGCATAAAAAACGATAAAAAATGTTTTAATTTCCTATCTATATTAACACAGTAGATTCTGAGTTTGACATTTACAATTAGATAATATCTTTACCTCTTTGAAACTGTATTTTATTCGTTTGAAAAGATGCGTGTGAGTTTTAACAATAACATGAATGAAATCGAAGATAATATATGACTGTTCTATGAATTTAGGTTCATCTTTTTTAGCAACTAAGCAATGCAATTATATTAGCTCTTTTCAATGGACTTGATAATCAAATAAATTTTCATTATATTTACTTCTGTAAATCTTAATTAGATTAAGATAATTATTTAAGCAAAAACGTGCGTAGACAAACATATCACTTCAAAAAAAGTGCAATAATCACTAGAAATATTGAAATAATAATGTATTTTTGCACACTATTATTTCAGGTTCAGTAGTAAAATTAAATATGGTCCTTAAAAATTAAATGTAATCTATAATTTATATTTTGAATTTATAAAAAAAAGTTTCTGCACTTACAGAAATTACTGAAATAATTTTTTTAATTCATCTAATTTATTGAAAGCTTAGATAACTTTCAAAATATATTTTTATAGTTTGAGTCATTTAAGTACTATTAAGCAAAAGATTTTATAATCTATAAGAGTTTGAAAAGAAATAATTCTAATATATAATACTTTCATTTCCACAATGGCTTAATGTCATCTTGCTTTTTATTACTTACTTAAATGCAACAACTTTTCCTTATATATTTAAAGAAACATCGAATTTTCAACAAAGTTATTTTAAATAGAGGCATTGCTAATTTCTGATAAGTAAAACAAGTTATCTGATAATCTAATAAGCAATTTTTTTTTTTTTTAATATTTCCCTGTCTAACGAAATATTTTTCTGTGTGCTCTCAGAATGTGATTCCTGCTCCATCAAATTGACACAGTTAAACTTTGTAGTTTCAGAAATGCATAACCCTTTCAAATTAGCAGACACATTGATTTTATATTACAATATGCTTATCCCTTTCGAGCCGACTGTCACATATATGTGACAGCAAGAAACGCGCTCACTTCCCGGCCGACACACCCGCGTGTCAGAGAGTTTTCTCGTTCACCCCCGACCGTCACTTATTTGTGCCAGCGTTTCGGAACGTTTTAAAAAATGAAATTTCTTCCAAAAGATGGCATTGTATGTCCATATTGTTTCAGATACATGTAGATTTGACCTTCTATTCAAGATAAAAGTACATTCACGTGGTTTTTAGGGGAAGGAGTGGAGGGGGGAATGTTTTATGAGGGCTCTTTAAATTAGCACGTGATATTTATTTACAGTAAGTAAGGGAGTTTTTTTTATCTCTCGCTACTTTCGATTTTCGGATTAGTTTTTAGTGGATAATTAAATCTTGTAGGCTTGAATTTTTTTCTTCTTTTTACCGTTAGAATGTCGAAGCGTCGAAAATTTTTAACTGAGCTGGAAATAGAGGAAATTATGCAAAATATTTAAATTTATTAATATTTATATTACATTTAAACAAGAAATAACTTAAGTAAATAAAGTATCCATAGAAATATATATAAAGCATATGTCACTTAAATACTCTATAGAACAATATATAACAACGCGCTGATATTTCGGTAATTTCATGGAATTAGGCTTAACATCAAAAAACCCTCCGGCCCTGGGGAGACACACGCTAGAGAGACTGCCGGCCTCAGCGGTAAGCGCGCTTTCGCGCTTTGCGTCGCGAAAGGGTTAATGTTACAATTTAAAGAAAATAATTTAAACTATTACAAAACAAAATGTATCAGTTAATTGGAGAAAAAAAAGTGCTGAATACTTAAACAGATTTGATAATTTTTGTTACAAAATTTTTTATTCTAAAACATATTTATAAAACATAAGCTATATTCTTCTCAATAAAAATATTTCAATAAGAAAATAAAAGTTTCCAAGAATAAAATTTTTAGAAAAATCAGCAAATTTAAAATGATCCTTTTTTCAATTCTGAATGATATATTCAAAACACACACAGGGTTCACACGGTCCCTTAAAGTTTAAAAAGTGGTAGCAAAAGTATGAAAATTAAATGTGTTTGAATTAATTTATATTTACCAATACGCAAAATATTTTCCAATAAATATAATTAATAGTGAAATCAAGGATATGGTATTTTTGTTTTAAAGTTAATGCTAATAGAAGAAAATTTGTTACTTTTTTTATTGCAATATTGACACCACTTTTAAACGTTTGAAGGAATATTTGAACCCCGTTTCATTAAAATAAGAAGAATCAAATAACACTCATACTAGTAATAAAAAATAATATAAATAAAATCATTTAAAATGTTGTGTGGTATTCCTCGAAGCAATTTAGATCTATACATAAAGCAACATTACATGCTTTGCATATTACTGTCGATCGTCTATATGTCCCTTTTTTAGAACAGTTAACGCATCTTCTTCTAGTGTTTTCTTTTCTTGGCCAATGATTATTTTCAGGCATTAACCGAGGTTTTTTTGATGTTGATGGAGATAATGTAAGACAATTCAGTACGTTTTCGTGAAGTAGACCTCTGATTAGATTTATCCTGAACTCTTTGTGGGACTCTTTCAATTCTGATACTAAATATGCATTAAGAACCGAGAGATCCAGGAAATGAAAAAAAAGTTTTTTTGTCCACTTCAGTGTCCTTCGATTGAATGAGTAGCTGTTTGCCATTCTGTCACTTTTGTCAACATATCCCATGTGTTTGTTGTAGGATTTGACGATTTCTGGTTTTTCACTAGAAACTTTGTTTTCTATCGGAGAATGTATATTGGAAAGCATAAGAACGTCTCTCTTATCCTTCCAACATACAGCAACGAGGCCATTTCCCCATAAACAATTGGTTTCGCCTGCTTTTAATTTCTTTTTCCCCAATTCTTTAGGGAAATCTTTTCTGTTTACTCGTACAGTTCCACAGGAATTAATTTTTTTGTTCTCAAGAAGATCGCAAAATAACTTCGGAGAGCTAAAGAAGTTGTCCATATATAATTTATGACCTTTCCCCTGGATGGTGTTTGCCATATTATAAACAACATTGTAGGAAGCAGATAGATGTGGTTTATCTTTCTGTTTATCTTTTCCAAGATATACTTGCATATCGTAGGTATAGCCTCTTCTATCGGCTACTTTGTAAACTTTAATGCCCCATTGCTTTCTTTTTTTTGGTATGTATTGCCGAAAAATGACCCTACCTTTGAATTTTATAATCACTTCATCTATAGATAGCTCCTCTGTAGGATCATACACTTCCTTGAATGATTCATTTAATTTGTTAAAAACACTTCTAATTTTCCACAATCGATCATAATTCTCGTCTTTCGAGCTCAATTTTTCCTCATTATTTGAGAAATGAAGAAATTTCAAAATCTGAAGGAATCGGTCTCGTGGCATAGTTTTCCCAAATATGGGAGATTCAAAAAGATCATCTTTGGACCAATAATCAGAAACATTATCTTTATCAATGTGACCCATTAATAGTATCAATCCAAGAAATTTTAAAATTTCTTTGGGTGAAACTGGAATCCATTCAATGTAGTGTTTCCTTTTCTCGGATGTTTCTAACTTCAGAGATAATAGTTGGTTTGCGTATCGATTTGTTTCCTCGCATAATAATTTGATTAAATCGTCCGAAAAAAAAAGCTTAAAAAAATCAGTTTCTTTTTCTAAGTGTTGGAATTTGGGTTTTATTCCTACCCTTCCTGTGAAATTTAGAGGAACAATTTTGTCATTGGCTGTAGGAATTTCCCAATCGTATTGACGTTCCGCCTCTTCAATTTCATTAATGCTATCGTTTATATCATCATTTTTTTCATTTTCTAAACCTTCATCTTCCATTACCCGAATGTCATTACCATCTTCATTTTCACATTCTGAGTCAGAATCATCGTAGCATTCAGCATCAAGCTGATCCATCAAAACTTGTATTTCGGCATCTGTTAATCCTCTCTTACGAGGCATGTTTAAGAATAAACTAGATTTAAAAAATAAAAATAAAAATGACTTCAATAATGGAAAGAAAAAAATCACAATCTCACAAGATAAAAAAATATATAATGAGTTCTGAAATGAACTCAAAATAAAAGTGAAGACAACGTTAAAATTTTCCACTTCAAAAAATATTGGGCTTCTCAAAGAGCACAGGAGAATAAAAAGTACCAACAGAATAAAAAAAACAGCAAAAAGTTTACAGCCAATCAAATTTGTTCCATTTACTATGTTTCCACAACTCATGATTCACATAATAACTTTTCTGCGTTCCAAACACATGACAACTACCAAGAATAGACACAGTGTGAATGAATTTATCTTTAGACTACAATCCTTTTCATTGAGCCGCTTCTTTTTATATATACCGGCAACTCTATTCCCTTCTCAACCATTATCATTGGAGGTGGTCTTGTGTAGTAAAAATCTATATTGAACTCAATTTTCCATTCATATGTCAATTTTGCAGACCTCCAAAGTCTCGTCTGGTGCGTTATCGTTTTTATTCTCAGACACGAAGGATTCTGCATAATTTCAAAATGCATCATACCTGACCAAATTTGATAATTAATAATTTTTAAAAGGAGAATTCAAGCATTTTAAGTATTCATTGATCTTCAGTTATTTATAACTGTATCTGTTCCTTTTCAATACACCATTAAGAACTTACACTCGTTCTTTCACTCTTTTTTTCTTAGGAATTCATTCAATTTACTGAAGTTGTACGAATAAAATAAACTCATAATCATATTTATGCTTGAATTTATATAAAATTATTTCTAATGAATTTGAATAGCTTTTTCCTGAATCATTTCTATGCCTAAAAATGGATAAGTGGTAAAAAAAGAAATGAATCATGTCTCCCCCGGGTAGAATATACTAAAAAGGGATATTTATAGTAATAATAATAGGATTTTAAATCCTTAAACCAGTGATTCTCAACCTTTTTTTTTGTGGCGGCACACTTTTAACGATTTCGAAATTTGACGGCACACAATGAAAAAAATTAGTTTAAAACTTGTTTACTTACCTATAATACACTGTGTTAAATAGTTTGTGATAATAATTTTGAATGTGAAATGAAATAATATGTCAATGTAATAATAAAGCAAAAGCACGTTTATTAAGGAAATAATTATTTCTTTCGATTAATGTTTTATTAGTTAGTAACTGTTATTTTTTTTGCTACTTATTAATTATTAGCTTGTTTTCTATAGTTATTATCTGTTAGTTTCTGTACATTAATTTTCCTTGTTTTGTGATTTCTTGTTAACTAGTGTTTTTGCTAATTATTAATTGTTAGCTTATTTTTTTATTAGTTATCTTTTGTTAGTTCGTTTTTATAACTGATTATTGCATATATATATATATACTCTTTATTTTAAACTTTACTCGTAATAGAAAAAAAAGCGTTGTAATATTTATTGTATCATTTCTAATATTTGGAGGCACATTTTAAGAAGTTGGCGGCACACAAAAGTGCCGCCGGACAGTGGTTGAGAATCACTGCCTTAAACTAATTAATTTTCCGACAAGTTCATAAACAATCTGTATTTTAAAAAGAGAGTTAGATTCAGTTTTGGCCATACGATTCCTAATTTTTTTTAATTATAATTTCTTTGAAAATAGTTTTTTTCCCTTTAGATCTGAAAAAGCGCTATTTAGTTTAGAAGAAATTTGTGTTTTCTTCTTTTTTAGGCATGAAAAGCTAAATACGTTTTAATTTTTAAACTATTTGGATCTCAGAGGAAGCTCATTTCAACTACAAAAACTAAATTAGTTAATATTTCTTAAATTTTTTAGCTCTAAAATAAAATATTATTGTATGAAATTTTGTATGAAATATTTCGCATGGAAAATATAAATTTTTCACTGAAAAATAATTGAAATTTTCATAAAGTTCCAAACACAAATGGGGAATAATATTATAAAATAAAGACTTAGAATCTAAAATAAAACAAAATAAATGAAAAAAAAATAATAAATAAAATATTAAATAATTTTATGAAATAGATCTCAAATGAAAATAGGTAATGAAATAATAGCACAGCTATCATAAAGACTACGAAAAGCTTATAAGCACTCAAAATTCGCCAAATAAAAGGAAAAAAACCTAAATATCTTTCAGCCAAGTCAAAGAAGACTGATATACTCATAGCTCCTTTCCCAACAAAAGGGTCTTTTAAAAGAGGAGTATGATGAAATGACAGGTTAATGGGTGGCCAAGCAAGTTCAGGGGAAGGAAACAGCCGGCACAACTGCTGTGCCGACGCCGTTGGTAGGGCAAATATTTTGAGCGGCACATATGCTGTGCCCGCCGATGGCAAAGGGTTAAGGCAGTGCATTGATTTACCTTTAGCGGTACCACTACGACGGTGATGATTTCTTGAGCCAAATTGTTACGGGCAATGAAACATGGGTGGCCTACGTCACACCAGAAATAAAGCAACAGTCCATGGAATAGCGGCATTCAGATTCACCCAGAAAAGTAAAGTTTAAGCAAACAATTTCTGCTCGGAAAATCAAGTGCACAGTTTTTTGGGACCAAAAGTGAGCATTGCTTGTGGAATTTCTGCCTCGTAATGAGACAATCAATGCAGCAGCTTATTGTGAGACATTGAACTATCTGCGCCGTACAATCCAGAACAAAAGACGTGGAAAGTTGAGGAAGGGCATCGTTTTGCTGCATGACAATGCCCGTCCGCATGTGGCTAATCAGACCAAAGATCTCATCACATCTTTTCAATGGGAAACTCCAGATCATCCTCCGCACGGCCCTGATCTGGCTCCCAGTGACTACCATGTGTTCCTGCACTTGAAGAAGCACCTTGGTGGTCAGCGTCTTCAAGACGATGACAAAGTCAAAACAGTTGTGATGCAGTGGTTAAGAAGTCAGGCGGCAGACTTCGATGAGGAGGGTATTCAAAAACTGGTATAACATTATGACAAGTGCCTCAATGTTGAAGGAAATTATGTAGAAAAGTGGCGGCAGACTTCTAGGAGGAGGGTATTCAAAAACTCATTCAACGTTATGGCAAGTACCTCAATGTTGAAGAAAATTGTGTAGAACAGTAGATTAAGGTACAGGCCTTCATGTAAAAATAAAATTATTGATATATCTTTGCACGTCCTTTTTTAATTTCAAAACAGTAGAAGAACATGCCTCGTATATAATAAATAATAATAATGATAATAATAATAATAACGTTTTTAAACTTGTTCATTTCGGCAAAGGTAAACTGAAAATATCATTATAAAAAAAGTGTAGCTTATAACTATATTTCGAATTAAAAGTTTGAAAAGAAGAGTAATTCCAATTGGTTCTCTAGTTTTCATCACGTGAAAAATTAGTTTTTTTTTATCAAATAGTAAAAGCTAGTTACCTATCAAGTAGTAAAAACTGCGACTTACATACGATATTTTGCGATAGATGTAAAATTAAGAATAATAGTGGTTTTTGTTGAGTTTATATTTTATTCTATTCATTTCCTTCCTTTCCCTTCATTTAATTTCCTTCCCTTCATTTCTTATCTATTTACTTCATTTCCTATCCCTTCATTTCATTTCACTGCTGGGGATTGCATTGACCTTACTTTTATTCATTACATTACACTTTCATAAATGCCTTGTTTATATTAAGCTTAAAAAATGACTGAAAATTATAATTTGTTACTAAAAAAATAAAATTTGCGAAAAATCTTTAATTTGAAATCTTTTACTTTTTCTTAATTTATAAAGAAATGACGCCAAAAGATTTCTCACACTATAAGATATTATCGATTCAATTTTTCTATTAATGAAATTCGCAATATTCACGAGAATTGATCTCTTTCCGAGCCCTTATACAATAGATTTAAAAAGGATTACCAATAGTGAATAAATTATTTATATGGTAAGAGAGGGGGAGTTAAAGATTAATGATACAGTTTGTTAAGTTGCTATATCAATCAATGAATCTCTAGAAACACTCAACGGAGAATCTCTTTCTTCTACCCCAATTATTAACGTTTGTTTGACTACTTATTTTTCGTGTAATACATTTACTGAGCGAAAGATAGATGAAGATATATTTGGAATAAAATAATACATCATCGCTTGTGTTTCCATTAAATGTGTATTTTTATTAGAATTTTCCAGAGAACTAAATTTGTTTCCCTCTTCCAATTAAGAAGTAGAGACGTGTGCTGTTTTTATACGAAATCATTGTTTGTGGATTGCTCTGAATAAAAATTTTGTTAAATTTAGAAAATTTACTGTCTTTACTTTTTTGTGTCTTAGCTAACGTAAAAAACGTTGTAATCCATTCACTATCAGTTCATAGTCTTGATTAGTAAATGCAACATGAAATAAACGGAGTATATGCAACCATTTTATTATCTCCAGACATTCCTAATTTTTGTTCTTACTATGGACACTTCCTTTCAAATCTAGCATGCTAACAAGTTTCAGTTTTATCGTGCATGTGAGAGTAAGCTTTTGTAAAAAATATCCCGTGATTTCGTGGATTATCAAAATTAACGTAATGTATATCAATATTGCTAAATTGTCAAAATATTAGAGTTTTATTTGAGAAAATGTAGAATCGGATGTGCAGAAAATCATTGCGGATTTTTCATCTTTTTTAAAAAAAATATTCAACATTCTATTTTGTGTTACTTTTGTTTTGTCAATCTTTTTTTGAAAATTAAAAATAAAATAAATTAGTAATAGAACTAATTTAGCAATATGACTCATATCGAATTTGTTTCAGATCTTCTTGTTGAGATACAGATTTATAAAATCTGGTTATGTATGTAATTTTGAGACTTATTTTCATCTGTATAGTATTTTATAGTGTGAATCCATTTAACTTTGCTTTTATATATATATATATATATATATATATATATATATGCTGTTTTTATACCTGAGATAAGGTTATCAGTGAAAAATACTTTACAACTAAACTGCAATAGTTACAACTATTTAGATAAAAGTCATATAAATAGTTTATAACTTCTCATAAAAACCAGCAATAAATGAAATAGTTTTTGCTATAATTTTTTTCTTTTCCGTTCTTCACCCTTGTCACAAAAGCTGTGAAGAGAGAGCTCCTGGATCAAAAGCTTCAGACTCTTGTATTCAAGTTAAGAATATCTAGGACTTTGCCTATTGGAACAAAAGAACAGTTTGTACTAACTATAAAGTACATCTTGACCCAGTGATCTGACTTAAAAATTAAGAGACGATGATACTTAAGCTGTGATTGTTCTGAATTATCTACTTTAATTGGAGACTATCTACATAGAAACATTATTGAATATCTTAAAGACGCTATATCATTCCAAAATGTTTTAAGCCATTAAAGTTTTAATTTCAACCAACTGTTGAGCGCCGTATAACCTCCTTTGGCTCTTGCACAAAACAATTCAAAATTAACTTACTTTTTTCGTAAATTAACTCTCGTCATCCTAGTCACGGTTTACATATATAATTGGTTTCGGACCGCAAGCCCTTCAATATTAAAGCCTTAGCAGTTCCAATGGTAATATAAAAGAAATCTGTCACCAATTAATATTCTTATAATAACTTATTGGAAAATAGTTTTGATGCTCAATTGTCATTTTTTTTATTTTACATGGCAAGTATATACTTCAAGCGTACATCAGTATTCCTGATTTGGTCTAATGTATTTGCACTTTAAAAGCACTTAACAGACTGAAATTAAAATCGATATTGAATAATTAATCATAATTTAAAATGCATTTTGAAGTAATTTTTTTTACTCATTGTAAGCAAAGATTTAAAAATTAAAGAATATTTAAAAATAATGAGTCTGAAACAAAAAATATTAAAAGTGTAAAGCTTATAATTTTTACTTGTTGCATAATTCAGTTTTAGATACGTTTCATAAAAATAAATAATTTACAATTGACTTGTTTCGCATTATTGAAAAATGGGATCGCTGTGTTTACATAAGCTTTTTGACGGTTTATTAGGAAAACTATAAAAGTTCTCGAAAAATGTAAACATTTTTCGGTTGAGAATTTTGTTCGACTCACTAAACATATTATATCTCATAAATTAAATGCTTTTAATATTTTCTAAATATATTAAACGATTCAACGAGTATTTGACGTTTAGCTCATTAATCATAAGAGTAATTTCACGCACGCGCATAACTTCAAAATTTTCAGCTCCACAGATGCTTTCTCTTCCGAAAAGTAGGGTGAATAAAAGTAAAAAAGGTTATAGATGCAGCTTGTTGCCTTAATATTTTATATGATAAAAATTCGAGCATAAGAAAGAGACGAATTTATTGGGACAATTTATTCAATCTGTTTCTATAAAGTTTATTCTAAGCTTTTTAAAGTTCACAATAGAAATGATTTTAATGTAATATTTATTAAAGTCACTAAACTTATTATTTTGTACAGAATTTTTATTTGTTGACTGTGTAGCATTAATTTTGATTTTAATAGCATAATATTAATTTTGTAAAACATGTTTTAAAAATTAGATACCTTTTAAGAATCTATTCTCGATGGAAGATTTTGGATATTTTCGTGCCATTTATTTCAAATCTGCAATCTGTTTCTCTTACCAAAATACAGTTTTTGAATAACAACCTTAGTCTATTTTTGTCAAAATTTACAAATTCAAAAACGTTATATATAGCAAGGGATCCAAAAAACGTTCCAACTAACTTCAAGGGGAGTTGGAACACATCATCAAGATTAAGATTTCATTGAAATCCATTATTACTGATGCCATCATACACCGATAGGGGCTCTTCCTCTATTTAAAGCTGCTTTCTTTGGTTGTTCTGAGCAGGCTATAGTAGGGAAGCGCCATTAGTACGCTTACATTTCCAGAAACTGAATTTTATGCTGTTTTATTCATTGTGATATGTCCATACTCAACTAGAAGTTTGTCGAAACATTTACGATTCTCTGTTACATATAAATTTTTTAAACTTACAACTTTCGGCCAAAAATAGACTAAATACGTCTTTTAAAAAAATCTGTAGCTTTAGATGCAACACTAATTTCAGATTTCAAATCCCCATGCCCGAATTACTCAAGATCATGTATGTGTGTAAATACATTACAAAATTGCTTCACTGTGCTGTCATATGATTATTTTTTTCGTGGTAAAATGTAAAATATTTAAATAAAAATCATATTAACAGCTTGAATTTATAAGCTACTCACAGTTCATATCTAAGCTGACTGTGCTGGTTGCTGGAGCAGTGAGATTGGTGTTGAAAACTTCACACGTTAAATTTGTTAATAAATCTTTTCGGCGGAGATTTGGCAGTTGAACTTCATTTCTGGAAAAACCTTGCTTTGTGACAAAATATGTATCATCAATGACATCACTCCCTTTCAACCACCTGACAGTGGGAGTTGGATCTCCTGGAGAAAAAAATTAAACAATGAAAACAATAAAACGTAAATTATTTTGATATTGTTAATTAATAGAATTATGTACTTATGTATTTCTATCATGTCTGATATAACGTAACACACAAGTGAAAAGAAATTCAAACTAACAATAAAATCTGCAATTAGTATAAATACTGATGCACTCTAATATGGACTATGCTCACCATAATACGCGTTACACGGGAGTGCATCTTGAGATGCACTTATGTTTAGTTGCATGGAAGAATAATTTTAATAACATTTAAAATTTGTTACATCTTAGTTTAATTTTGTAAATATGTATATAAACAGAAAAGTTTAGCAGTGTGATATTTCCATACTTTTCTGTTCCTAGAGTTACTCGAAGTATTTCCACTACAATTCAGATGTTAATATATTCAAATTAACTGCAGAATTAACTACGAATTAACTACAGAAACTGGCATAATAATTTTACCTACAGGTATGAAACTGTAATCACTTATGAATCTCTTTTTTAAGAAGTGAGCAATCTTGAAAATAGTAATTATATAAATATGAGAGAAGAAAACACTTGAATTGTGCTTTTAACTCTATAAAGGCGCTTGTACAGCTTTTTGAAAGTTTAAAATCAGTATGAGTTAGAGACCAAATTATGAACTTTTTGCTAGTATTATGTACAAAATGTTTTTAAATAATAATTCTCGTAATTGACTTAGAATTTAGGTAGCAAATATATATTAAAAGTGTTACTAAATATATACTGAATTATTTTCCTCTTGTGACAAATTAATACGCATCTCAGTATATAATTAAAACCTGCTATTGATTTCAATATATGTACAATTACTACTACAATTATTTTAACTATATATCGCTCATGGGCTGCAATAGTGGCACAACTAAAAAAACACGCGTTTTGGACTAAGACCAGATGTAAATACGAAAATGCACATTATTTGAGCAGTAATACTAGCACAACTCATAATTCAACTTGAAGGTAATCTACGTTTAAGCAAACTAAAGCATTTCTTAAGCATTTTGCTTAGCAATGAAAACTTTAAACCCACTTATCTCTAAACTTGATTTTTTCAGTTGTGCCGCTATTGCAGCCCATGTAACTTATGCAGTAACTTATAAACTATGATACAGATTTTATTGCTAAACATAAAGGCCCTTATCACCTCCTTCCCCTTCGCATATGAGTGAAACTGGCTGTCCTTCATTATATGGACCAATTACTCCATGTAAATGCTGTCCAAAGTCATCCATAATGATTGCTTCACGTGGAGGAACTGAAAAAAAGAGTAGACAAAAATGGTTTTTGAAAAGTTTGTGACGCATAGAGATTTTAACATAGAGAATGTTTTCCTATTATGTAGTGTGGCACTCAAATATATATTGATTTATTACTATTATGTCCTCATGAGATGAGACCCATGCTTTAAACAAAGCCAGAAAAAGGCGATTTATATTTAAAAACATATAGCTTAGAAGTAAGTAAACACATGTACGCTGCAAAAAAATCTGTTACGTTTACGGGAAAAAAACTTGTCGCTGGCATGTTAGTACAAAACCGTTTATTTTGTAGAATATTATTACATTAAAACGGACACCTGTTTTTTCAGCAGTTAAGTTCTGTTATTATAGAAACAAATTCTTTAACCAAAACTTCGCTATTTTAACAAAACAAGAATGAAAAACTCTATAAAATAATTATGTCAGTATTCTGGTTAAGGACAGCTGGGTGCAGTATTCGAACATCTGGTCGCTAATTTATAGTCCAGCTGCTTTAAACGACTAGCTCTGCTTTTTGGAGATTTTTCTCATGGCTGCAGATGATCACAATTATACAGTACAAGCTTTCATTTCTTTAAAGATTATTTTACCTAAACTAAAAAAAAAAGTAAAGAATTAATTTTTTTCTTTTAACTTAAGAAAATGCCAAACTGAAGAGTGGATTGTAAATGGCCACTGGATTGGAAAATCGCCACCCAGTCAACGCTGAGATTTGAACTTAATTCACCTCACTTGAGATAAGAGTTCTATCACCGTAAGTTACCGAAGATGCAGATTTAATTATGAAGAAAAATCTTAAACTGTCTTTTTTTTTTAAATGCCTTATTGGAAACTCCTACCCTTGAAAAAATGTCTGGGAACCTAGCTTTCAGAAAATAATATCTAAAGAAACAGAAAAATCCTGAAGAGTAACATTTTAACCATTAAATCGAGGAGCAATTTTATTTATATGATGATCAAAGAAATAAAATATATATTGTTAAAAATAAGAGCAAGTACAGAAATTTATCGTAAATTGAATTGAAAAAGGATAAAGTTATCCTACTATAAGCAAAACTGAATGGCAAAACTAGAATTTAAACTTACCGTTTAAATCCGTTTATAATTAGATCGAAAAGCAGAGAAAAACCATTCTGTCAACAAAACAACCTTAAACCGTCACACATGTCGTTGAAGTTTGTAGAAAAAACATAGAATTACTTTACATATCGTGGATAACTGTTAAAAATGGGAAAAAAATCTATTTTTCTATATACTGTTTTTTTCTGCCAAATAAATGTTTTTTCCCTGCAAAATTTAGATTTTTTATAGCCTATGCGAAACAAGTTTTTTTAAAAACTCAATTAGTTATGATTAAACTCTTAGACATTTTTAATTACTGGAAAAATAAAAAATTTAGATTTCGAACATTTTATTTTGCAGGTATTTTTATAGTGTATTTTTGCACATTTTAGTCATGAAACAAAATCTTCTAAATTCTAGAAATAAGAAATTTGCATTCCATGAGACTGAACGGAAGGTTCTTGAATTGAATTTCTTATAATTTTTCATTGCAATTTCTATCAATGATTGCAGAATCAATTTTTTTGAGAATTGCTTCAGAAAGGTATTCAAATAGAAAAAAAAATATTTTTAAGCAATAAAATTGCACCAAATATAGCACAAATATAATTGACGCTAATATTCAGGAGGATATATTAATATTAATATTGAAAAAGTTCTTAATGTTTAATGGTAACTTTGGTTGAGGGTTCATTTATGCTTTAAATTGCACGTCATATTTCTATTTCTGTTGAAATTTGGAGAGCATAAAAGTCTAATAGCATTAGATGAAATTTGAAATGGAAACTTTAATCTATATTACTTACATCAATTGTTTGCTAGAAAAGCATTTCTATTCTAAATAAACGTTCAGCAAAATTGAAAACATTTAAGAAATGTTTGCACAGCATGTGAATACAAAGACTAATCATATCATTAAACTTTCAGTAAATGCATATTGGGATTTCATGCAACAAAAAATGTCAGAAATAAAATTTATCTCTTATCAAATTACTCGGAAAAATCATAGTATAATCTCCGGCTTTAATGCAAATGCTTTCTCGAACTTTCAGAAATGTGTTTGCGAATTTTGAAACACATTTATAAAGCAAGCATCATTTAGCCTAAGACGTAAAACTTCCCATTGCTTCTTTACTGAGTGTTTTACGCTTTATCAAGAAAAGGGGTTTAAGATTGAAAGGAAATGTTTCGATTCAACAAGATGTCAGTTGAAAAATAATGTAAGCTTTATTTCAAACTATATATTTTTCCTGTTTAAAGAGATTCGCAACCTTTTACATTAATGACACTGAAAATTAATTTCTGCATATTTGCAATGTCTGAAGGTGTGTGCATATATATTAGACATACGGAATCCTAAAATACTGTCATAATTAATTAAATGTAAATATATAAGAGACTCTGTCATCAAAGTTATATTGTATTTTATTCGATTTGGTTAACGGAACTATTTGGTTAAATGGTACACTGACATTTCACTTATGCTTATACATTAGTTTCTAAGACAATGGAGATTCCTTATATCGGTGAATAAATGTATATGTTTTTTTTATAAAAATAGGTCACGTTACGTCTGTTAGCTTTTACAGCGATCGTATTCTTTTATTTCCACTGACATGCAGACGATAAACAAAAAAAATATTAATAACATAAAAAAAGGAAAATTATTTGGCTGCCTAGCAACCAGCCAGAGTTAGAATTATTGCAATTACAAGAGTTGCCAGTCGTATTAAAACAATTATTTAAACATATTATCCATTGGTGTCGCAACAATGCCTACCAAAAGGTACTTTATAACCAAACCAACTTATGATTATGGGATACCTACCAGAGTACCTTAGGGGCCAATCTGACCCCTCCCCTCATTCTGGGTATAAGGTTCTATATATATACGTTCCTATAAGACTAGCAAATGAATGATTAAAAATATACTTATATTAAATCAAATTATAAAACGTCAGAAACACTCAAACTTTTCAGTAAGTTATAAGTTAAGTAAAAATCATTAAGGCAACAAAAAATTAGGTGAGCAAAAAATGCGCCATCCAGCTCTCTAGCCTTTAAATCTTGAAGTTGAAATTTTTGAAATTTAATTTTATTTACAAAGTCTAAGAATTTTGCTGTGTTTATACTGAATGTTTCAAAAATTGTTATAAAAAGTTAATGGGTGATAGAAAACATCTAAACAAGCAATTTTTACCTTACAACGCACACATGTAAAACAAATTATGAACTTCTACTACGCATTTTTTTCCTGGTATTTGAAAATTTGCTTTTAAGCCAATTAAAAATATTCACGTTAACAATTTCTTCTTGATTCTTAAATTTTTATTATATACTTACCAATTACAGCTAGCGTCATATCTATTGTTTCCGTTCTGGCTCTACGATACTCCACTCGACACCTATACACGCCTTCCTCATCCTTCTTAATTCCCTCGATTCTAAGAAAGGCAGGTGAAGCTGAAGAGTTGAAGTATGCCCTAGTTCCCATATGGACTGCAGGAAAATGGGTAGCTGTAGGAAGTGGAAGATCTCTGGCGTCAACACTATATAATGGACTTCCGGATTCATCCTTATGCCAGAGAACTAACGAAACTTCATCTTCAGTTGAGCTAACATTCAAGTCACATGGCAGTTCTGCTCTTTCTCCCAAAAGAAATGTATAAGTAGGCAAAGCTAAAATATAATTACTGAAGTGAATTACGAGAATATTTAAAGAAATTGTGAATTTTTAATGAAAACGATCATTTCTTTCTGAGAAAGTTCACTTTTTCTTAAAATCCTGATATATTTCAATATATAATACAGAGTGAATCAACGGCTTTATTCGAAAACAACTAATTAAAATCATCTAATTAAATTATTTTTCAAAATATATAAAATGCAGATTTTATAATGAATCTTTAAATATGCATCTCTGCCTTAAATATTTTGGTATCAATTGCTATTCATAAAGAGACCAGCTTTAATTATAATTTTTGCTTGTCCCTCTGACGTGGTATAGCCAAATATGAGCTCTTGCACTTGAAATAAAACTAATTAACCCTTTTGCAGTGGAATCACCCTCAAACATACTTTTTAATGTGCCGCATTTATTACATTTGGTTGAACTATCATTTTTGTTTTTCAAGTACGATTTTACGTAAATTTTATAGAATATTTGTGACCATCTTAATATTAGCTGTTTTAAACACCGAGAAAGTGTGTTCTAAAATAGTTGCACGGACGGGCACATGTGGTATTATACACCCCAATATTTAAAACGTTTGCATTTATTTCACTTGCATGTATATTTATGAAAACTGTGATAAGAATTGATAATCTTAGTTTTAAAATTAATTTAATTTTAAAAAAACATAAGTTTAAAAATAACTGAAACCAGACTAAATGAAAATTTTGATAAAATAATCGTATCGTTACTTTTAATGCAAGCCTAAAGCACAATATTGTATGCATGCACTTAGAACAAAATACATTCCTATGGTCATGGAGAAGAAAAATTTTGCATTTTGTGTATTTTATTCAAGCATTTATCAGTTCTTGCCTCGTGGGCATTTGTGACATGCTTTGAATTTTTACTTTGGGAACGTCATAAGATCATTCCGAACAGCTTCCCTTTTACTTGCAGCGCATAAGCTGCACGGTAAAGTGTTACACTCCAATAATTGTTGAACATGATTTGCATTACCTACAATGTTTAAGTTCTTCCAAAAATATATGACTGTGTCTACAACAGATTGGTAGAATTTCAATTGAAAATATGATGACCCGTAACCTTTTTACAGCCACAATCAGAGCAAAGACAAATATCAGCATTCCATGAGTAGCACTGTAGCAACTCTCAGCAATAAGTAACTCTCAACCTTGTTGTACCAAGCTCGAGGAGCAATATAGCCGCAACTGACTCTTGCGTTAATGACTCATAACTATTTAACCACAAGAAACTCTGTTGAATATTTTGCTATAAGTATGATTTAAATACCTTTTAACTTAAAAAATGTTTTGGTGCAGAAATATTCACACTGTTTTATGCTAAAAATCACTTATTCACTTACCAGTTCTGCGGGGGAAAAACTTACAAGAAAAAGCGTGTGAGGTATATCATACACCATTTTTAATAAAATACAGATGGATCCTTTTATAAATTTCTCATTATAGTGTGCTAGTGTATTCTGAAGGTCAAGAAGTAAAATTCTAAATACAGTTAGAAATTTTGGTTTAAGAAATTAGGAATATTTAACGTTTTGTTCTGCAATATTTAACGTTTTGTTCCCCAATTACCCTCGCGCAGTTAAAATGCGTGATGAATGTTCTCAAAATATATGAGGTACATGTTGTCATTGTATGACATGTTTTCATTTTTTATGACTGAATTTAAGTATCAGGACCTGGAAGAAGTGATGTTTTAATATATAAATGGATTAAAATTTATTTGGATCTACTGCCTTTGCTACGTAATCGCAGGGCAGACGTCAAACTCACTCGTCTCCGAATCGGCCACACTCGATTGACCCATCCTCACTTGCTGTTTGGTGAACCTCCTTCTCACTGCAATACTTGCAACGTTTTACTTACGATCCAAAACATTTTATTTTATTTTTAACAGTCATCATCTCAACCTTTTCGGTATTTCTATTTTATGCCTAAGAGATTTGTTAAACAAAGCGCATCATCCTAGCATCTTTGCATTTCTACGCGTGATTGGTATTTTATATTGTATATAACAGCTTTTACCCATTTTATTGGCTTTGTATTTTAACGTTCCGTTTTCACCTGATTTATGCTGTTTTATTTAGTTTACACCTTTATTCAGTTTACCCCTTTATCTGATTTTATTGATTTCGGAACGTTTTGCGTGTCGTGCATAGTCTTGACAATATAACGTATTTTGGTTAAACAATATGCTTTTACTTACATTTGTTGAAAAAAAATCCGTTTGCTTGGCGCTGCATGTCCTTTTTTGAAACTTGTGCCATTAAACCCCACATTCAATTCAATTCAATTAATATCTAAATGGCGCATAAGAAAGCTATGGTAGAGAAATTTTGAATATTATGTTTTACTAAAATAATAATAATGTTACTGCATAGAGCTCAATGTAAAAACTTCAATGTTTACTGCAAGTTTGATTTACTTTACTTGACTCAAGTCAATTGCGAAATCATAATGAGTTTCTTAGATTCTTCTTCTCAATTTAAATCGTGGTTGTATATAGACCAATTGTACGACGCTTCATAGCTTTTTTTGGCTCTCGAGCTAAGAAACCAACATTAATTATATAAAAGTTAAAAAATAGCATTTATACAATTAGAAATTTTATGAAAAATTTACGAACGAAATCAATTGATAAAAACAATTAAAATAGGCAAAGTATTGATGTATAAATAAATAAATTGGATTTTTTTGACAAGCACAAAAAGAGATTAGACCTAATCACTCACAGAATTGCATAATGATTTTCAGAAAAATCTACTAGGTAAACATTTTCTAAACTTTTTTGATATAGGTCTGTCATGATGAAATATGCATAACATATTACCTAACATTTAAAAACTAAATTAATATCTTATTTGATACTTTTATTAGCAAATAATACTCATTGATATATTTGGTAATCTTGTATTACCCCAACCTTGAATTGAATGCAGAATAAAATCTATTTTTATAGATTCTCTCTGCAACTCTGCCTGACACATTAAAGTCGAATTCAAAAACCGTTATATGGTTGCTGATGTTTTAAATTCATTAAAATTCTTTATTATTTCTCACACTTTCTTATCCGCCCACGCATTTAAATGTGTACGGCTAAGAAAAAGAACCTTGGTAATGAATAAATTCAATTAATAGCCAATACAGTGATTCCTTAACTTTGCTTGGTGAAAATAATATTGGTGTCAGGTGACACTCGCATTTTTGATTTCTGGGTCGACGGAGGTGTTCTATGGGGCTGCACCCTTTTGGGTGTTTTAAATTTTTTATATTTAATTATTCATATGTATATAAAATTGAAGATTCCTCTTTACTCCATATATTTCTAAAATATTTTTTTTTACTTTTTGTCATACTTTGATTCTTTATTTACTTTCAGTTTACGATGTTTCATATATAATTGCTGGCCTGCATTACACTGGAATAATATATGGACTATTGGAAATACAACGCTCAACATCTTTTTCAACAAATAGTCAATTCTTCAGTCACAAACAAATTTTCATCACAAGGCGTAAATTTTTCTTGACTGCAACAATTTATAAATATTTATAGCAGGCGTGATTTACATTTGCTTTCGAGAAATTTCACGGCATATTTACGCATTTTATGACCGAAAAAAAATTTATCCCAGGAAGTTTACTTCCTTAAAAAATAAATAAATAAAAAATAAATTTATAAAATAAATTAAAACAATGTAGAAAAAGATAGAAATAATATATTCTTTTTAGTATCGTTTTTTACCCTTTTCAAGATAAGTTGTATACCTATTGTAGTCTAACTTTCAAATATGAACGCCACTTAAAATAATAATCACTGAAACATTTACAACACCTTAAACATTTTTTTTTATAAAAAGTTTTATAAAGCGGGACATAAGATCAGTTTGTGCACATGAATGTTTAGCTCGGACAATAGTTTTATGTATACAAGATATTTTCTTGTTTAATCTGCTATTGCTTCTGCGAATAAGGCACTGGGCGAATTATTTTTAAAAAGTGATTTGTTAAATTTTTCTTAAATTTATGTATTCAAAAGACTAGTGGATATCTTAAACGCAATGATTTAATGTTTCTCCAGATAGGTCAATAAAAGATATGTTTAGTTCACACTAGTTTAATGAAAATTAGTTTTATCGATACTTCAACAGATTAACAAGTATATAACGCGTGTAATTAAATATTTTTTGATGCGCAAAATTACTTTAAAGTAAGGAAAAGTATAAAAGAAATAACTGAAATTGAATTATATTATTGTCGAGTTCCGAAAAAAAAAACGCGTTTGATTAAGATTCTTACTGTAAAACTATAATTCTAGCTATGAACCAAAAATGACCTATTAATTTATAAATGAAAAAAAGTTACAATTATCTAGCCTGAAGCCGGGATAGCCTGGTTGGTAGGTCACCGGGCCCATGTCCAAAAGTTCGTGGATTCGATCAACGCCGGTCGAAGACTCCCCAGGTAGTAAATGGTGACTGATGCTCCCGTTAAATCTGTCGAGTCGCAAAGTCCTCCATGTTCCCATAACAAATCCATACCTCTAGAGCTACTGATCAAGGAGTTTCCTTGTCTTCTGGATTGGTTCAAAATTACAAGGCTGTGGAGTTGAACATTAGTAGTCGTAAACCCAAAAATTGGGTCTGCTGTTCTGCGACGGATATAAAATATTGCCTCAAATCCAGATTGTATGCTCAAAAATTTACTATTTGAGATTAGTTTTAAGATTAGAACAATGAATTTCAGACGCATCTAACTACTAATTAGGCCATTAGAAGTAGAATGCATTAACTGAATAGTTAATTTTAATTAAAAAAATAAGTTAAAATACTTTTCTAAAAATATGTCTTGATGAAACACAAACGTATCACACAGAGAACTTAAAATTTTATAATGTATAGGAAGTTCTCAAGAAGGATCATTAAGTGATTTTTGAAAGTTTATTTTAATATATTTTTTTATTATTTGATTCTGCTTTTACTTTATCTTCTTAATTGTGTATTAAAAGTATTGTTAAAATTTATAAAACAGAAGAGTTTCTGGAAGATACACCAATGGTTTAAAATCCATATTCTAAAACTTCTTAGAAAGTTCTTCAAATTTAGAAGTTGAAAGATTAGTCTTGTCTATTTCGTTTGATCTTAAAGCAAATAAAGTACAGTTTGCCCACAGTATAAATTTGCCCTACAGCATGCAAATATTTGATTTTAGAGATAGTCTGGATACTTGAAATTCTCTGGTGTTCAGTTTAAAATTCTACATTTTTACAAATAATATTTTTTAAATCGCGATTTATAGCTATTGATATATTGTACCATAATTTCGCTAATTTCGCTAAAATATATTTATTCTCTATAATTATCTGCTAAAAGAGTTGTTGTTTTTCTGAATAAAAATCGAGCCTTTGAATATGTTCTTCTCATTGATGAATTGTTTTGACATATGAATTTTATTAGATAGTACCACATTTTTTTTACCGTAATTACGTCATACATCTACCAAAAAATTACTACAATTATTGTGATGCCATGATAGGCATTACATATTTCCTAGCTTTTAAGTTTTTTTAATCTAAATTAAAAATTCATAAACGTAGTTTTTTTTAATCATTCCTTATCGAATTTTAATTAAATTAAATACATTATTTAATTTTGTTACATTTTATAAAAAGCAAATCAATATTTTATTCTCTTCTTAAAATCAATTAAGCCAACTTTTTTCAATACAAATGTAAAACTCATTAATTCACAGTCTCGGCTAAATCGAACGTAAAAAAATTTTTTTTTGTAGCTCTTTATTCTTTATTTTTCTTACCACACAAAAATGTTTCCATTACAGGGCTAAATTAATTCGCACGTACTTTTTTTTTTGACGATTAGACAAGTTGCAACGAAATTGTTTTAAAATTAAATATTAATTACTGTCTATGGGGAGCAATTTTATCACTTTTTAATTTAGGTTTTGATTAGGCTGATCATGGGAAATTTATCTCCCATGACCTGTACTTATTGATAATATAATGCAAAATTTATTATTTCAGTTCAATTGGATAAAAAACATACTTTTAATTTTTTTTGTCTAGAGCTCTAGAAATTTCTACTATAACAAAAATTTAATTGTGATGCAGGTTTCATTATCAACTGTCATTTTCATGATTATAGTCATGATTAAGTCAATTATACCATACAACTCCAACTGCACCAAATTTCATCATTATAATTATTAAAAAAATTTTAATACAGTTTTATTAAAGTATGATTTCTGAAATTTATAATCATTAAATGATGATATGAAAATCGATCTTTTTTATTTTAAAATTTTGATGCTTAAAGATAATGCACTCACTCATGTATGTGTGAATTTAATATAAAATTGTAATTTTAAAAAAGGTTTCAAATAACATGGTGGATTTTATTGATTGAAGAATTATAATTCTAACTCACTAAATTACTTAAAAGTATGAGTAAGCTAATTTAAAATTTTTTGAACTTCAATATTAGGATTTCAAAAATAAACATTTAATGTTACTATTTGTATTGTTTTATTAGTCCAGAAAACCAACCTTATAATAATATTCTAGTTGCTAAGTTAGATCATGCGTTTAAGAAACTAATATTTCCTGTGGCTCTCTTTTTTAATTCATTATAATAAAAGCAAGTTTTTTATGTTTTAACAAGATGACGTAGAACAATAGTAAAAAAGTGATTTTGCGGCTTAAAAATATAAAATTTTCGTGTCATTTTTAGTTTGCGCGGAAAAGAAAAATTCTTGGAAAATGATTTTATTGCATGGTTATGACATTTCTGATAAAAAAAAGTAGAATTCTGGATAAGAAAACCAAAATATACGGCATGCATTTGGTAATTCAATCATGCATTTGGTAATTCAATCATGCATTTGGCAATTCTTTCATTCATATAAATTAAAGTTATTATAGCAAAGTAAAATGTACTAAAATGTACTAAAAGTGAATATTACTGAAAATATCATTTAACTGAATTAATTGTTTTTATGTCATGCTGTAATGTATGGAAAAATCATTAAATTTTACCACTTTTACTAAATTTTATCACATTTTATCAAGCCATATTTTGTTGTTAATTTTACCCAAATCATTACCAACGCTCTTCAGTAAAAATTACCGAGCTTTTTGCAATTCCTACAGAGACTGAAACATAGCAAATACTTGTTTCCTCAATACAAATAGTTTTATATTGTCAGTAAAAAAAACGTCTTATACTGGTCGTTAAAATTTTAAACTTATATCCCGAGAAGAGAATTTTTCAAGAATTTATTTATTAAAATAAAATAATTTAAATTCAGGATTTTTATATTAATTGTGTTTAAATTTATTTTCTTATCGCATTATAGTTTTTTTGTAATTTTTTTGTACCGAAACGAAGTCAAATGAAGATTAATGTTAAAATTTTCATTTTTTGATATATTAACATTTAATTCATTGAAAGCGTAAAATAATAGTTCAGTAGCACGTGACATTTATAAAAATGCAAACAAAGACTTTTGAAATACTTTATCTTTATTAGTTGTTAACTTAAAATATAACTTAAAAGCTATCATAAAATTTTCTTACCTACATAGTAATTACAAAAAAATGCTTTATAAATGCAAATGTTTTATAAATATTATTATTTTCTTATATATCTTGTTTTAACCTAGAAATGTATGGAATTTATTAAGACTGCAGAAAGCAATTCATATTTGGTCAGAAAATACCATCTTTAAGAACAAAGTCGTGTCAAAACTTTCAAGCAGAGAAATCCTTGTAGGACCTATTTTTCATTCTATCATTCTAGTTACTGACTTACAAGAGTTTTAGGCTTTTCAAAATGACCCTTAAGCATTTCTGAACGAAAAGAAAGAAAATAAAGCCGCTTCTATGCTATTTTTTGACGTTAAAATATAGAAAATCTACCGTCACGCATCGTTCAAAAACTTTTAGACAGGTGACTTTAAAAAATCAAACAATCAGCGATGAAAAATCCCCATCATTCACGTCATTTCTATCCGAATTCTTTACAATGTCTTAAAATAGGGAATCTTTTTCTTGGAATTCCCTAACACTGATGTCTTATTCCCTTTCAGCAGAAGATTTTCCACTGTGTTGGACACAGTTTTATTGCTATATATTTTATCGAACATTTTTCGCAACTTTATTCGCAACCAACATTCGTTATTTGAAGAGATTGTGGTTTTGGATACTCGAAGATCAATTTGTTATAAATTATACTAACATTGTAATTTTTTAAAAAGTTTGGTCGAAGCCAATTAATAGAGGATTAAAAGATCTGAGCAAATTAAGCACTTGTTTTACAACAAAATCGATAGTGAAATTAAACTGTTCATGTTATTCAATTCCACATCAAAATTGATTGAATGTTATACTCACAAGGATATGCTGCTAAGTGAAATCCGAACTATTATAACATTGTTATCGTAATCCCTTTCCCTTCTGCATTGAAAATCTACAGTAAAGGAAACTGCAAACTCACTGGTAAACTTTTGATCTAATGATTGGATTATCGCATAATGAGATTCACTGTTAAGCCTTAACCTAATATACGGTAATTATTCAGTGCAGACGAAATTTAAAGTTACGAAATTAGACACAAAAACATATTTTCTTTGAATAAACATGCTTTTATTTTGACGTATTTGAATTCCTGATCTTCAATTTATGAATGTTAGCAGCAATCTGGAAAATATGTTCCCAACAGTTTATAGAGTCTAAGGTTTTAAACTCACCCTTTAGTTTTAAATTCACTTTTTATGAATTTTGCTACATCTCAAAAACCAAGCGAATCAAAAAATTTCTCTCTCAGGTATGAAATTTGCTTATCAAAGTTTAATTTTTAAAATTTGTTAATTTTTTTCAATAGGATATTAAACTTCATTTCAAGATATTTTATTAATATGTTTCAGAATAATAGATGAAGGTAAAATTTTAAATGGAGTATTTCTATCTTTAAAACAATTAAAAAAAGGAAAAACTTTCCTCAAATGTTTTCAATTCTTTATAAGAATAGTCAAAATCAATACGCACGTATGCAATTCGCAAGAGAATGTCTGATATTTTAATAAATACTTCAATTCACATCTTCTAAACATCATTAAGAATTTGAAATAGTGAATTTCTTCTGAATTGTGATGATTTATGATATCTTTAAAATGTACAAAACAATCATTTTTATTTTTACACTGCATTGATATGCGATTAACTGTGTTCTAAAACTTATAGATAATTAAATTTCTATTTCAAAAAAATTATTTATCTCGTAAATTCGATATAAAATTTTCAGAATTCATCGGATATCATTCATGCTTTAGTTCAAAACAATCATCTTTTAAAAAAAAACTAAAATCAGCAAAATAAAATCTATTTTCACACAAGATTAATTGATGCAATTTGTTTTGGAATCGGGTTGATCCTTTTTGCACGACTTTGCTGAGCTGGCAGAAAAAATTTCTACTCCTAGAGGAAAATAGATTCCTTTAACAGAATCGCTCAATGTGGCTTAATAATAGGCATTGAATCTGAAAATGTTCTAGAAAAATTATTTCGTCTGGTGAATAATAATAATCTAGATCATTTTAATGCTTTGCATCTAAATTTTCCAGTTATAAATTGACTATACTTAAAACCCAAGATATGATTTGAAATTTCTTTTTCTCAAAGAAATAGCTTGGAAAGATCTAAACAAAAAAATGGATTACGACTGAGAAAGAAAAATTTTTATGGGTAAATTTTGTATTGTAATGCTATTTTTTGTGTGCCATGATCTGTGTTTAATCTTTTTATTTATTTGATCTGTGTTTAAGCTTTTTATTTATTACTCATAACTTAATCATGTCTATTGCATCTATCTTCTCTATCTTATCTATCAAACTATTGTAGAGAGCACTACTATTCGAGCACTATATATGAAATAATTTTACTTTTGATTTGTTTTGAAACCATTTTTTCAAAAAATCGTCTAAAAGCAATAAGTCACGGAATTTTATAAAAACAACTGACAACTTGAAACAAAATTGAATTTATATTTCTAAATTTTCTGAAATATGTACAGTGAAAAATTTTGTGATACCTAAAAATAAAGTTTTAAAAAAAATACTTTGTTATGATCATATTTATTTTTAACTTATTACAAATTATCTCACATTTAGTTTTACTTGAAATTTACAAATTATTTAAGATTAAAATGTGTTTAAAAATATCCGCATAATTTTTTTCTAATTGTTTAGGTTAATAGAGACATTTAAAATATACTGATATGGGGAAATTGAAAAATTAATGTTTCCTTTTTGTCTACATTATGCTGAATAACCTCTTCATATTTACTATTTTATTTCTTTTTTATTATTTTTCTAAAGAAAAACGATCGACTTTTTTTATTGTTTAAACCAATTTCTGCTTATGTAAAGTGAGTAATAATCACTCAACATCCACTTACAAGCTGCTAAAAAAAATTATTCGTAGCAACTTCGATGCATTTAATTGAGACATAAGCTCTTTTATGAACCGCCTTTTTCAGATCAAAGCACGATTTATTGCAAAAATGATTTATGTTTATTTTACTTGGGTGGAATTAACCTGTTCATTTATCGTGAAAACATGAAGAAAAAAAATTGTTAGACTTCTTTTCAGGAATATAATTTTTCACCGCTCGTATTTAACGTCATTATTTATGCATCATATAGTATTTCAAGCTTGAAGAACTCTTCCGTATATGCAGTAAAATGAATGGTATGCATTTAAATATACATTTTATTTTTGACACTTTGATATTTATAAATTATTAAAAATTAATCATACAGAAGTGCTAGAAGAAGTTTTTTTCCATCATGAAAATGACTTTTGAATTTATTATAAATAATTTATAGGTTTTTCCTATTTAATAAACTTAAATTATTATTCTTTTCTGGTTACATAAAAATATTCCCTGAAATGATTTTGAGGGCATGGACTTTGTCTTGTATTTTAAATAAAGCTTATATAAAACTATTTCTTTAAATGCAAATCTCTATGTTAGATTATTAAATTTTACACAGAATTAAATAAAAAGTTAGGTAACAAAAGTTTAAATATTTTGATCTGTATGAAATAGCTAGATCATTCATTACATGTTTGCTTGAAAAATTACTTTTTTATTCATTATGCCAATTTTCATACAGAAGAGAAATAGTTTTATTTTTTGACTTTTATTTGTAGAATTAACTTTTTTCCTAGCTTTTCTGTTGAAATGAATGGCTTCTACTAGGATCTTACTTAGATTTAATAAAAATGTTGTTTACTTTCTTGTTTTCAATTTTTTTACTTAAATTAAAATAAAAATCAACAAAATCTTTGTAAACGTAATTTTTCTAAAATTATCAATTTTAAATTTTTTTAAAGATTTAATGAAAAAAATCAGCTTATACTAATATATGTGACAGTCATTTGTAGACTAATTTATAACAAAATGGAAAAAAAGGGCACGCTCTTTTTAAAGCCTAATGCAATGTTATTAAAAACACTTTACTCGATTTATTCCAAAATAAGTATAGAAAGAGTTTTCTTTAAATTAAATTTTGTTAAGAAAATCATGCATTTTCCTCACATAAAAACTTATCAAATGTTAAAACATATTTTTTAATGCATAATAATGTCATAGAAAAGACATCAATTAAATTCCACCAAAGTTATTACAACTATATTTCTCGAAATAACTTTCTATTAAAACGTATGACTTGAAAACATTTTTATTTCGCATTGAAAATTTTCAAAGTTTTTGCTAACAATGCAAAAAAAGAAAAAAAGGAAAAAAACCGAAAGAAACATGGATATCAATATTTATTATAAGGATGTTTCTTTGAAATGCAAAAGGGATACATTTCTTTCAAAAATAATTTATCGTAGGAATGAATTACTTGATCCGGAAAAAGAACTGGAAATGTGCCCGGCTACGCATCTGACATTGGCATGCGAGGCTTTTTGTTTCATTTTTCAGACTACTATGTAAACTATTCAAATTAGGAATATGCGTTGCATTGTCACAAAGAAATATTCTTGACAAAGTACAAAGAAAGAAATCATCCAAAAGAATACTGGAGCATGAAATATTTTAACTGGAAATTCCTCACCATGCTTTTTTTTTAATTATAAATTTGTGAAACACACTAATTAATGTTCTATTATAGTGGAATAAAATCTGTAATTGAACTAATGATTGGGGAGAAGGTGTAAAATACTTTGATTTCTGGGAATTCTTAACCATTTCTTTAATTGTAGTTTGTGAAACATAATATAAATATTTTTTTTTTTTAATTTTACGGTGGAATATTAATTACTACTGAAAGAAAAATTGTGAGAAAAAAAATTATTGAGATTAATTGAGAACGGATAAGTTATTGGGATTAATGATATCATTCAAAAAAATTATGGGGATGTAAAAAGTTTTGACTGGAAATCCCTCACCAGCTTTTAATTATAAATTTGTGAAACAGTTCTATCATAAGTGGATAAAAATTTATGATTAAATGAAATATTGTTGTTGCATGAAATACAGGAAATATCTTTCCTATGAGTTAATTATAAATTGTCAAGCATAATAATTAAATTTCTATTTCATAGTAGAATTATATCTGTCAAGAAAGAATGCGGGGAAATAAATTTTTGTACATCTGGAAATTTCTCACAATTTGTCGAATTATAAGTAGTAAAACACAATAGATGATAAAATTGAAATCAATTGTAAAACAAAATGGATTATAATTTCATAGTGGAATATTATTTAAAATTGGATACAATAATTCAGTAGCGTAAAATATTTTTACTTCTGGAAATGTTTTTTTATAAATTTGTGAAGCACAATAATTAAATTTCTATCTTGCTACGAAGATAAATATTCTAATATAACATTCTAAAAATAATTTTCTTGAAAACAAAAATTTAAATTAAAATAATTTTCTTGACTAAAGTAATGTGGGAGCATAAATACTTCAATTTCTGGAAATTTCTCATTTTGTTAAATTCAATAACTAAGTTTCTATTTTACAATGGAATATGAATTGTAATTAAAAGAAAAAAAAGAGAGTAGAATATTTGGACATAGGAAAATTTCTCTGCATTTTTTTATTATAAACTATTCGAACACAATAATTAGATTTCAAATTTATTGTACAATGTGATTCATAATGGATAAAATATTTACGCAGCATAAATATTTTGACTTCTAGAAATTTGTCACCCTTTTTTAATCTATAAATGAGTGAAACAGGATAATTAAGTATTTGTATCACGGAGGAATATGATTTATAATTTTAATAGTTATTAAAATTTAACGATAATTGGTTTTGCATACCTATAACGGAATGAAACATAATTTTGAACTTTTGTAAAAAATGCTCAATTTCTATAACATGCATTATTTTATTTTTATACCAAGCATATTCAAGCGATTAAAATTTAACAGGTAATTTGTTTTGTTAACCTATAATGGAATTTGGTAACAATTTCCATTGCATGAAATGTTCAAATTTTATAACAAGAAGTTTTTAAGCAAAAAAATTTTATTTATAATTTTATAACATTTAATAGGTACATAGAAATTATTTAATAAATACTATTTTTTTTTCAGTATGCCCAATGATATTTAATAAGAGTAGGCAGTTAGTTGCGTTTAAGTTACTACTAGACATTTCCAGTGTTTAATATTTTCGAAAAATAACTACAAAGAAAATCTAGCTTTTTTATTTTGTATGAACAAAAATGAACTTCTTTTGCAACAATTACAGAAAAAACGGATATCGTTACTTATTAAAAATAGCTTTCTTTGAATTTCGAAGAAATATTTTTTTTTCAAAAATAATTTATCAAATAAATGAATTGCTTGATACGGAAAAAGGAACTGGAGATGTGCTCAGCTGCGTATAAGACATTAGCATGTGAAGTTTTTTTTTTATTTATCAAATTAATTTTTAACTATTCCAGTAAAAAATACTCCGTCACATTATGTACCGTATAGATATTTTAAAAATAAATGGTCGCATCAATTATACGCCGTAATAATTGAATGAAGGAATGGGGAAGAGTGAAATACTTAGATAATTAATTTTACGAAGTAATTTTCTTTGTGAAGCGTAAGGAATGAAAAGAATGTCGGTGCAAAAAGTATTTTGACATCTAGAATTTTTCAACTATTTTTCACAGATAACTTTAAATTGGAAAACAAATTAAATTATTATCCTTTTTAAAGTATAAAATTATTTGAGCAAATAAATTCCAAATTAATAAAAACAGTTTTAAATGAGTAAAATACTTATTACTTAAATATAACTTGCTTCAAGATTTAAAAAAAATAATAATTAATTTTAAAATATTTCAAATTTTTGAAGTAATAACAGGTCTTTGAATATTTCTTCATGACATGATGATGTAGGATTTCCGTGAATGTCTACGACACTGCAAATATCATAAAAGTTTTTGATGGTCTCCTGCATTGAAGTTTTGAGAACAGCAATGATTTTAGGGTTAAATACTTAAACTTTTAACATCGCGACACAAAATGAGTCAAAATGTTTGAGATCAGAGGAAAAGTTTATATAGACAATCGCCATACGTTCCTTCAATTCATTCACCGAAAAATAAACAACAATAAGCTTAAGTTTCTTAAAATAATAATTTCGCCAAAGGTACGAAATATATAACCGTTGGAAACTAAGATAATCTAGATGATCTCTTAAGTAACAATTATGAGCAAAACAAAATTTTTTTCCTGGGTTATCATTATAAAGTTTTACTTTAATATCGAGACACAAAATGAATCAATATGCTTGAAATCCTGAAATAAGTTGGTTTTGACATTCGGTATGCATTTCATTTAACCTCTTTCACTATAACATGAACAGCGATAAGCGTGAACAACAATAAGCAACACTACTTGCTAAGAATAATAGTCTCGTATACGGTTGGAAAAAGAGCATGTTCCATTTCCACATAAATTATAATTTGTCCTCCTGTGTTACGAATAATTTGTAGCGCATACGTTGTCTTCTGATGTGCTTAAAAAACAAAAATAGTTTGTCACCAATTGTATGTAGAAAAATATCATAAAATTTAACTATCTCGCATGTGACGTGGCATTTCATATTACTCAAGAATAAATGTGATTTGAGTATTTTTGATTATTAATCTCTCTATTTTAAAATAAGAGTAGGCACCACCACCACTGTTTTGGATGGTCAACTTTATTTGGTTTTTCTGATCAAAATCAGTAATTTAAACATAGATTACGAAAGTGTGTAGAGAACTGAAAAGAGAATACGATAAAACAAAAACAAATGACATTTGATAGTTGGTTTAATAATTATAACTTGTTAAACTTGTAGTAAAAAATCTCAATGTGGGGCGCTATGTAGGCCACAAAAAATGCAACTTCAGACAATAAGTTTGACGTGCCAAATTTATGAACATAACACAAGTTTTGTTTAAAATTTTAATTAGTTCGAAAGTTATTTTAATTTTAATGGCTCCTTCCGCAAATTTTTCACTTTTATTTTTTGCGTTACTTTTTGTTTTGCTGTGCAATCCTGCGTAAAAAAATGTATAAGAAAAATGATGGGATTCGATAACAAAATAACATTAAATTGTTAATTCGCTAAATCTTTCGCTAACTTAGAATGCATTCACTTATTTGGGTTACAAAGATTTGTTGCAGACTTGATTTGTCCGATTTGTGAATTTAGATGTCATTCATTTATATAATATTTCTATATAAGTTTTTCCGATTTAAAACACTAGTTTCATTTCAATATTGTACAATCCAATGTAATTAAACCTTTATAATTTACATTAACTAAGTAGTTGTAAGATAATGAAAATTTGAATGTTATCAAAGTGTAAGCATTGCAAAATGCAAAAATATTTATCTTAAATTTGAAATATCATTTCCATGAACCAGCATTTAATCAGACAGTATATCGGTTTATGAAATTCCTGCACACCGCATAATAGTCTTTATTTCATAACTTTATTTTGAGAATATCTAAAGTATTTTATAGTTAAAGAAATACTGAATTTGACCATTTCAACACTTATATCACGTTTCAAAGCGGAGAAAAAGCAATTTATTTGAATAAAGCTAAATAAAAATGGATACCTATCTTTTTTAATTTTATAGTAACTATTTTTACTGATTTATTGAATTTCTGCCAATTCGAAAATATGAGATTCAATAAAATTTGCAAATGTTCCAATCGTGGGAAATGTTTCCCGCATGTGAGAAACATCTCCCACTTGTGACGACTCCTTTTTAAATTTTTATCGCAATTGAAATCATTTTTAATAAGATATAGATATTTAAATTAGTTCGTTTTCTTGGATTCGAAAATATATTTTTTTGTTTCGAATTGTAATGCAAATATCGCAGTGTTAAATAGTTCATTAAATAATATATAACTGGTTAACGTTAGAAGTTTTAAAGGCTAGGTAAGCAAATAAATTAATATTTTAAATACTAAGCATTTTGAAACAAAGTATTAGCTCCTGAAATATCCTTATAACTTATTTGAGAAGATAAGGAATTATTTTTTCATTGTTATAAAAATCTTGGTTTGTTTAGCAAATTTGTGGAAAATTAAGGCTCATGTAATTGAGGAATTACCCTATTTTTTAACCGCTAATTACATACCAAAAAACTGTAACAAATTGTATTTAATTTCAGTGTCTTAATTTTTTAATTTGGAATTACATCTTAAATACATATAGATTGAGTAAATATTTTTATAATTAACTATGACTAAAACGTTAGCATCGGATTCATGTAATACCAAACGCAATGTATTCAGCTGGATGTGAACTGAAACACAATGGAAACAATGAACAAAAATATGAGATTTTGGACACTTGACGATGTTTATCTTTAGTATAATAGAATAACGAGGCGCAAACTAACGGAAGAGGATTTTATTTTGGCATACAGTCTGTGTATTAAAGAAATATGAGCGACCACTCAGGGTAGACCTATTATTATCACCTCTTTCTGGTGTTCTTCGAGAACAAAGCCAGAAAAGCGTTTAATATTTATAGCTAGGTCCACTTTTCTTGACATTTGAGGTCAATAAAACGATAAAGGATATAAATTATTGCTTGAGGCTAAACAATTTTTGCGAGAACTATTGTACGGTCAGTTCAGTACCATCTATAGTATTTTGTCCTATTTTTGTCCTAGTAATAGCATCCAACTTTCCCAATAAACTAATATTTTTATGGTCATTTAAATATTTGGAACATTGCCTCCGCACCATTTTTAATCTTAATAAATTTATTTCCATAAGTGTTTAATCCCTTTATAATTAATTTTGAAACTACCGAATCTTTGCAATAATAAGAAAGAAAAGTAATCTAATATATACTCTCTTAAAATGAAAGAGTTATTTCCCCTACTCAAAAAAGAGTTAAATTTTTTTAACTCAACTTGAGTGAAACACATTCTTATTTGAGCGAAATTCTTACCTTGTGTTTACTCAAACTTGAGTGGTATTTATTAAGCAATATTTGAGTGCTTTTAGCTCAAACTTGAGTGATTTATTTAAAATTTAATTGCGTGCGAAATATAAGCTGGAATTTTTATCGCTTTATTTTAAAAAGCAAACAATAATAAATCTAAATAAAATTGTTATGTTCTGTGATCTAAATAGATTATGTCTTCGTTTTTATTTTACGTTTAATTTTTTTTTCTGGAGAATATGTCATTTAATATTTTGAATTAAGAAGAATTAAAATAACTTTTAGTTCACAGCGGTATTTCTGAAGAAGACGCTATTTTACTTTTTAGTAAGTAGATATACCTTGTTGCTTTAATTTTGAAAATACTTTTATTTTGAATGTGTTATATACACATTCCATTTAAATTAGCTGTTTTTCAGCGTTTTTTAATGAAATACTATTCATTTAAATTATTTGTCAAAAAAAATTTTTAAAATTGAAAGAGTTAAATGTGGATGATTATGGAATATTAAAAAAATCGGATTCCATGCTAGAATCTTTGTCAAAGCATGTGGAAATATATTATATCTGATAAGAGTTCTAGAATTTTTTCAGATTTCATATTAAAGTTTTAACATTTTATTTTAATATACTAAATTTATATCCATGTTTTAGTTTTTTTTTATGTATAATTCTGGTACAAAACGTTTCTGGATAATTATTTTCATATCATTCTATACTTCTTTTATAAAAGATATTTACGAAATTATTGTTCATACAGACTATAACTGCTGTTATTTAATTTGCTTTCTATTAATAAAGTTGACTGTCTTTAATTTATGAAAGTTCACATTTGCAACATCCATTCATTCAAATCAGAATCTTCAGATGTTCAATGCATTTTATTATAAATATATCATTCAAAGAAAAAGTAAAATATATTATTTTAAAAAAAATTAAGCAGTATTTTGAATTTTTCTGTTTTTATCCTGTTTATAGCTTTTATATAATTGGAATTCAGAATTAATACTATCTTCGTATCTCATAAAGTATTTATCACTTTATACAAACTATTTTTCCTTTGTTGCTAGCATAAAAGTTCTTACCACTTTTCTACAAGTTTAATTTTCGAGGCCAAATTGAAAATTCAGAATTAATATTTAGTTAAAAGTACAATGCTAATTAAAGTTCTTGAAAATGCAAATAAATTAGAATTTTACAACAGTTATAGATTAATAGTAAAAAAATATGAGCAGAATTGAAAATAATATTTATTATGAGACATAGTTTAATTTGAATTTATATACCTATACCCAGCTGAAAATAAATTGCAGTTTTTCTACAGTATTGAAGTAATTTCGTAGTTTTTTTAGAGTTAACTGCAAGTTTTCTGTAGTGCAATCTTAACCGTAAAAACACTGCAGTTATTTTGCAGTTAATGCGAAGTAATTTCTCAGTAATTTATTTCGAAAAAACTTTTAGCTATTGTCTACAAAATTACTGTAGCTTAAGTGAGGTCACTTTAAAATCATAAATTTAGAAAAAACTGAAACTTTAAATCCGTGGTCATTCTGCAGTAAATTTGAAGAAATTATGCAGTCATTGTTTCAGAAGTATATTTCTGATGAAATTGCAGAAAAACTGCAGCTATTTCGCATTGATGTAAAATTGAAAGAGTTTGATGTCTTCAATCTTGCTTTCCTGGCTGGTATATTAAATTTTTATAATGTTTTTCCTTTTTTTTGATTATATATTAATTTGTTACAATTTGGTAAAAATTCAAAACATATATATTGATAACGGAAATAACATACACTATCTATATTCATAATAGTTAAAATTCATAAAATACATATTTGATTTAATTGTAATTATTTATAATTCAGAAGCGATACAATTTAATTAGTTTAAAATATGCCTAAAATTAGGTATTTAAATATTTCTGTATTTTAGTAATTTTAATAAAAATGTCGTTTTTATTATTTATTATTTATTTCTTTTTGACTTAAGAAAACTATGTTTGAGCAAAGTTTATGGTAAAAACAATATTAAAGTAAAGTCAAGTAGTTAATGTTAATTAGTTAATTTTTTTATTCGAATTCATACTAAGCTAGGAATATTGCAGAACAAAAATTATACTTATTTTTTTCTAATCAAAACAAATATATAGTTTGGATTTTAAGCAAATTTATATCAAAAGAGTTTGCAAAATTGAGTTTGAAAAAGGGTATTTAATCCAGATTTTTTAGCTTCAAACGTCTTTTTCAAAAATTTATTAATTTCACTTAGTTTCAGAAATTTGGCTTAAAAAAATTTAGGCAATTTAAAACAATATATCTTTTTTATTGCTTTAAAATAAAGCTTTATAAATTAAACGAATAAACTTGTTCGAGAAAAAATAACTCATAGTATTTTCAATTGAACCTAAATGAGCATAATATTTATTAAACTGCTTACTTTAAAAATTCGTTCAGAGCTCCTTACTTTTATAAATTAAACTTAAAAGAAAAATGACAAAACACAGGAGAAGGGAAAAAAAACTCAAATCTACAGTGGTTAGGAATTTTTCCTAAAAAACAAACTCTTAAGTAATAATTCATTTCAATTGTTTTACCGTATACAATCAAAGCAATTGGATAACCATAAAATGCTGCTATTCAAACTGTTAATTCTGAAAAAAATTTTTAACTGTGTTTTCACCTTATTTGATTTAACAAATAAAAGCTTTATCCTAGCCAACAAGACCCAGCTCACGAAAGTAATTAGTTCTTTGTAGCAGTCTTGACACAGTACTGTAGCCGAGAGGGTTAATTGGTGAATCTCACAACAGACGGGAAGCGAGTTCGAATCACAGAGTTGATATGCTCACAGCGAAAACTTTCACAAGTACTATACTATCTAATTCGATATTTAAATTCAACAAAAGTTATGATAAAAAAAAATTCCTGTCTAAGGCTTTCCACTCAAAAGGAAATTTTTTAAACAATAACTATAGTATTTTCTATCGCTTACGATAGATGGCACCACTAAAAACAAACATTTTGTATATTAATAATAAAAATTTTGACTGCAATTTACAAACTGAAATACTGAAAATCACTCAAACACGAGTTAAAATCACTCAAGTTTGAGTGAAAACGATCCACTCAGGTAATACTGAAAATCACTCAAGCTCGAGTGAAAATAACTCAAGTTTGAGTGAAATTTTTTTCACTCAAATTGAGCTATTTCCATATAAGTCTTTCACTTGAGTGATTTTAACTCAAGATGAGAAGGCCGGTTTTTTCTAGATGAAAGAGTTAAATAGCACTCAAGTTGAGTTATTTTCACTCGTTCATTTTAAGAGAGTATATATATATATATATATATATATATATATATATATATATATATATATATATATATATACAGAGAGACACTAATATACGTATGTATACACTCTGCTACATTCCTGTGTTTACATTATACGCTTTTACTCAGATAACTTAACAAAGCCTTAGAGCTATAGTATCTCGCGTGTTTTAGTGTGGATTGTACTTAGTTATGATTGATAATTTACGCAGGACAAAGCGATTGAAACTGCGGAAATATATAAGTCGAGATAATCCAGAAGTAATAACTTTTTCCTCCACCTTTTCCAGAAATAAATTTAGTATCACTTCACACTATTTTTAAAATAATAAATAGAAAAGCTATATGATCTATAAACAATTCTAATACCGCGCCGTTTATCTCAAGGGAACCAATACATTTTTGCAAGTCTAGAAACAATGCAACATCTCAAATACAATATTAAGATATAATTACATGAATAAACACGACTAAAAATTAAGAAAAAAACATTTTTAATTTATAATTTACTGATTTGCATGTCCCCTTTCGTTTCTTATGATATTTAACTACTCCTTTATTTCAACGTTTGAGTTGCCTTGAGTTGCCATTTCCGAATCTAAACTAATATTATAACTGTATTATAACCTCTCAAAATACCACACAAAATTTCCAGCACATTTTTCAATGACGGATATGCTCCTATATTTCTTCTGAAATTTAACTTAAAATTTTTTTTAAATGTAAAATTTTGTTTTTGTTCTAGAATACATAGTCTAACTTAGACAGCCTGTTAGCTTGTCGCCTATTAGTTAGACGAAATATTTATTTCGTTATTTGCATGTAAAATATTTATTTACTATATTCTAGTATTTCAGAAGGAATATCACTTTTTATTTCAGAAAGAATATCACTTTATTTCGAACGCATAATTCTTTTTCGGCTGTTTTTCTAAAATTTAAAAGATAAAAAATATATTTTCGTGTGTTTAAGTGAAAGTGGCAAATAAAAGTAAAATTTGTAATGTCTTTGAATTTTTTTGTTGTATGTCAGGCTAATTCATTTCACTTTTCTTCTAATAGAAAAAAAATAGGTTTTAAAGTGTTTTTTTTAATTGTAACTTCTTATAAGTTCAGACAACAAGCGTTTTTTTCGTCCGAAGAAATTTGTTTGTTTGATGCTTTTGATAGTTTTCATTCAAGTAGTATAATGACTGAAATTATATTGAGAGCCGTAATGAAGAAGATAAAAGCTTATTTTCTACTTACTAAATATCAAAAAATGTATGAGCAAGAAATATATAAAAAGACCCCAATTAAATTATCTTAAGTTTGAAAAATTCCATCTCACAAATTTACAAATGCATCTGTAACCTTGAAATCTGTTTCCGAAAACCAAAATCTGTAAAATATCAATTTCCACCGAACAATCATGCTGACACTTAAGTGAAAGCCCAAAATATTTACTATTTCTGATTTGATATTAATTTATGCAGTTACATTTTAATATTTATTCACTACCTTAATATCGAATTAGGAAAAAAAAATGCGTTGGGAATACCGGGCAAATGTGTAATGGGCAGTGGTATATAACCTAATAAAGTATCAAAGTAAGATATATCAGTCTACTTCATTGCGAGCCATGGCTCTTAACTTCAAAAAAACATCATTGTAGGAAATACCGTGCAAGTGAATACTGAACAAAGATTTTTAATCTTGAAAATATTAGGGCTGAGAATATCTGCTATAATTCCTAAACCTATCTGGTATTCCCATAACTGATATTTTTCCTAACATATCCTAATCATTATTAAAGTATCGAATGAATACTTAAATATTGATGAATAAAATATTATCACAGATGATCTAATATATTTCTTGAACATATAGCAAAGCGAATAGGTGATTGTTTATATTTACCAGTGAAGTCGTCAATTACTGTTCTTAATCTTTCATAGTGATGCATGTATTAATATCTTATTTTTGTGCTGTTGCGCTTATTCTTGTGATCCAGATTCTGATTTACTTAACACAACGTAATTTACATTATTTGCTAAACTAGGTGAGTCATAGAAACGATATTTTTTAATTTCCTTAAACTAATTATTTGTCTATTTTTAATTTTTATTGTTAGTCAAATATTAGCAAGTGCTGAAATATTTCTACTAGAAACAAAAATGAAATATTTCAAAGAATGCTCCCAAGAAATATTTCTTAATCCACTACAATGCTTTCAATCACTGATGGCACAAACAAAAATATTTTTTGAAGGCATATAAAGTGCTTTTTTTTGTTTTTGTTCTTAGAAAAATGCTTATGAAACACAAACGAGTTATTTTGAGCACTATACTTTATTTTATTTATTGTAGTTTATTATTTAACTAAGCAAAACAATCGATTGCTCTGAATTATATTTAACTACGCAATGTCAGAACTGTTTTATTTTAATCCGACATATAGACAAAATGTCACATGTATGTCGTCTCGCGTGCCGGAACTATCTAAAGCTTGTTGGAAATACTAAAATGTAACGCTAAGTTATGACAGTTAAGCAATTCTTAAGCAATCAATTAGCTTCAGCTATTGATAATATGACAGAAAAGACTAAATAAAATTCTAAGGAATAATTAAATGTACGAAGATCAAACAGCTGCTATAGTTTAGGCAGATTGTCATTTCTCACTTATTTAAATAAATTCATTTATAATATATTGTAAAGACAATGTGTAAGTTTAAGTATTTATGATAAAACTGGAATTATGGTACAATGATATTGATTGCATATTATGATGGTGACTTTTAAAAATCATTCATCTAGTCGCTCTCTTATATTAAATTCATTATCGATTGTTAATAGGGAACCAACTTAGACACATTGAAATAAATCATATGCGTCTGATTTCTGAAGAAGTATGATGCATTTTCTATTAGATATATTGCATTAAAATTGAGGAATGTACTGAATTTAACATGTGTTGAAGATGTTAAATATTTTTATGGGTATACTAAGAAAAGAAGTACGGGGAAAACTATTATAATGTGGTAAAATTTACTGTGTTTCTGGGTCTAAGAGAACACCAAAAACCTTGGTAATTTTTCCCGAAGTTAATGATTTTAATAAAAGTATCAATTAAATACAGTTTTCAAAATATGTGATAAAATAGGGTAGTTTTAGCATGATACCTAAGAGCATGGTATAAAAACAATTTATTCGGTTAAGATTATTTTTCAGTTGTGTATTTTTGCAAAATGGGTGGTAATGAATACTACAATTTTGCAAGTTAGACTAGTTAACCAAATAAAAAAAGGGCTGGTATATGTTTCCTAATGCACATATTTGAAAATTTTTTAAATTATGTACTTTTAAGAAAAATATAAATATGTTGCACTAAGCAATTGATATATTTTATAAAAGTGATGTATTGCTTTATATTGACGTATTATTTGTCGAACAATGAAGTACAAATCAATATTATGGATATTGTGGCCCAGTGATTCTCTCCTTAGTCTAATAGTAATGTGCGAACTATTTTAAAAAGTTTATATTTACTTTCTAATCTCAATATGAAGCCAATGGTTACAATTATTGTAAAATGAAAGTAAAATTAGATGAATAAATGGAGTTGACTACCGAATAATTGAGTAATAAACACTTGCTTATTTTTTATATCTAAGTCATTAGCTGCATATTTTCTGCTTTGTAATAATTTTTTTACGTAATAAGAGAGCTTAAAACTACGTAACCAAAAAAAAGGTAATGATTCACTTCCAGAAAGATAGAGATTTTTTATATTTTCTGAAACTTTTTGAATCGTTTAATTACTATTATCCGTTTTTACGTTACTTGCGCTAGGTTTCACTTAATTTTCTGATAGTTTTTCATAGATTTGATCATATTCATTATTTTGATTCAATTCTGTATATTTTTCATATGTGTTAAAAAAAGAAAAACTTGAGCATGTAAACCTGACTTTTCATTCTCAAAATTTTCAAGTAACTCATGTGCATGCAGTTTTTTTTAACTCCTACTCTTATAGCATTAAAATTCTGGTGCAGTTTTCCCCTTATTTCATATTCAATACAAGCAATGTAGAAGAAGGGATGAAGAAAGTCGTAAAACATAACGTCCTTAAAAACGTGCACTCTTAAATTTCAAATTTATGCTTGAGAATACGAATATCATTAAGCTATCTAGACGTGAAAGACAGGAATAAAATTATTATTGTTTAGTAATCTACCATGACATAGTAGCAATGCTTCAAGCCAAGGATTCAGTAACAGAAATTTTTTGAAGGAAAGGTTAAGAGGTGAGTTTTCGAATGTCCATTTAGAAACAGTGCTAGCATTTTTTTCTAGTTTAGGAAGGACGCTGGTAAGCTTAGAAATATACTTCAGTAATTCGCTATTTAATTTTATTTTTACCCATAAATGGGTATAAGAATAGTTAGTCAAACACTTTATCTAATAAAACCAGCTTTTTTTACTTTTTAGTATTATGTGATTTTTCAAATGCATCAAATACCTATTGTAACATTTAACATGTTCACTTGAATAACATGTGCAATTTTATTTTTTTATACATTACAAGCGTTTTTGCGGGATATTACTCGTGGAAACAAATTTAAAAATCAAATCCCACAAACAAAGAATACCTAATATTTTCCCATAAAAGAAATATTTTTTTGTACTAAGCTTACTGAAGTATTGATTTTAGTACAGCTGGCGTGACAGAAACCATTAACTAGTTGCATATACATGGAAAAATATAAACAAATATCATTGAAAAAAAAATTAAGTTACCCCGTCGTAGTTTTGGACACTGTTATTTTTGCTTGGGGAGACCATTATTACTTGCCGATTTGACATTTGATTTTTTTATAAAATTCTCTGAATGTAATTGCACTTCATTATATATTTTTTTGCTTTAAACAATGTCTCTATATTCGTTGTTAAGTGAAAATGTTTATTTAATTTAAGAGACTGCTGAAGTCTATAGTAAACATAAAAACACGCATCTTGTGCCTGCCACAGTTTTTTTAAACTCTTTTATATGATATATACTTGCATTGAACAGTTTTTATTATGCAAATATATTATCCAACAAAGACGCTTGCGTTCAGAATCAAAATATGAAGAATATTTATTAAATATTTTAAAAAAATACCTGATAAAAACATATTTTATGCAAAACTGCTTATCAGTTTCTAAGTTAAAGGTGCTATTGGTGTTTAATAGGCGGTGCTTAATTTCGAAGTTAAGAAACTCTAAATTAAATTAAATAAAGCAAGTATAGTAAAAACCATGATTATGCACACTATAAGTGAGCTTAAAAGCCATTTCATTTAAGTACTAATTTGTATATCTTTTAATTGCAAGAGTAATATATTCTACTATAAAAGAAAAAAAAATATAGATGAAATAGATATTTTACGATGAGAGTTCAGAATTGCTATGAATCAATGAATGAGGTCAGTGATGGAGCGAAGAGTAAGTAAAAGTTTTAAGAAAATGGCTATAAGCTATTCTACATAGCTACAAATCTGAAACAAAATTGTTTCAATGATTGAATCAAAGGTATAAGTCCAGTAGTCCTATACTGAATTTGAGAGGTCTTTGTTGCCTTTTTCTCCATTTAATTCAAAGTTTGCTACTAGGGTAAGTTTGTTCATTTGTCTATAATTGTTATATTCAAAATTGCAAAAAAAATAAAGATGTAAATTGTAAGGTACTATGCATAAAAATAGATTTCGTTTCTTAATAGAATTTTGATTTAAAATGTGATTCAAAGGTAAAATAACCCTTTGGATAGAAATAAAAGGAAGAGTGGATCCTCCTAATGCTTAAATGAACAGAAATAATAACCCCATAATCAAAAACAAAATATTTTTCAACTCTTATAGATTCAAATAAATAAATTGCACATATTTTGTGGTCTAATGTTTAAATAACCTTAAAAGAAATTACGGATCTTGTTTTAAGTTTTATTTTCGAGTAATAATAATCAGCGCTTAGTTAAAGAATAATGCTTTAGATTATTTCTAAAAATTATTAAGTATAGTTCGCATTTTATTTAAGAGTAAGAATTGATTGTTACACACATTTCCCTGCGGAGTTCATTTTTTTGAATTAGAAACTTATCTAGAAAAAAATGGAACCAAAGTGCTTAGAAAAAAAAAATTCCGACTTTCTTTGTGGCTTGCAAGAAATGTTCTTCTCACTTGACTGCTTGAAATAGACGTTGCAATTTCAAAGTTTTTTTTATTTTATTTTATTTTTTTCTAATGTTTGGCAAAATTTTTCTCTTTTATGCTGCAGACCGTTCCTTGCACGAATCAAAAGGACAGCTGAGTTTCTTAAGGAAATCCGTTTTGATCGTAATACTTCTGAGTTTGAAAATAGATATTTTCTTAGATATTTCTCTCAGAATTTGTGTAAAAATTCAAAATGTAAATAATAGAAAGTGTTTCTTTACTCTTTTTTTATCCAACTATATTTTTCAGAAACTTTAAGATTTTTTTTTTTTGCTTTTAGAAATCGTAAGCCTTTTATTTAAAACTTTACATCCACACTAAAAAAACATTATAAAATGCGGATTATTTTTTAAATTATATATAAGTTTTCAAATACATGAATCAAGCCTAAAAAAAAGTCCTTTTAAGCTACTGTGAATTTAAGCAATGCAATGTTCTGTGATGAGTATTAGAAACACTTTTAGTAAGGTCCATCTGAGAATCCACGTGGCGTTATATGTAAGAACCAATTCTTGGTAAAATTCGGTCACATGTAGTAGATTGCTTTTGTAAGTAAATTTGAAAAGAGAGTTGCAGTATAAATATGATACCTCCTCATACTTGGATTGACGTACTTTAAGAATAATAATATTTTTTTTGTATATTCACACATTTTGAATAGATATTTGTAAAGTGTGTTATTTTTTATAATTTTTTTTTTGTCTATTCACATTTGTTACATTTTAAATGGATATTTATAAAGTATTGTTTTTTTTGTCAAATGTATTAATTGCTGACATGCATCTCGTGAGGAAAGCAAACGGTGAAATTGTGAGATAAAAAATACTAAAGAATGTATCAGTATTTTCATCAGCACAAAAAAAAGAGGTTGAAAAGAATAATATTTTGCAATAATTTGTTTTGACTTACAATGCTTGTTTTTTGGGTAAACTGGATATCTTAATGAAAAAGATCTACGTGGATTTTCTTATAACGATAACGTAGCATACGTATAGAACCAATTATGCAAAAAATAAATTTAGACTTTGAATAAAAGAATTGAACTACAATAAATTGAGTAACCTAAATCTCAAAAACAAGTTCATGGTTTAGTACAACCAAACCTGGGTCTAATACCCCAAAACTCCAAACTAACTAGGAGGAACGTTTTCCTCTGCACAGTGCTTGCAAAGGTCATTTTACGATGTCCCTTATTTTAAACGTATACCCACTTTTGACATAGTTTTTTAGTTGCTCCATTTTACTCTATAATATTTGTTAGAGTAATATTAGTTGTCAACATAACTTTCAGGAAATATAATACAGCTTTTGACCTATCATACGACGAAAGTGTACAGTGAATTTACGAACACATTGTACATTTACATCTTCCTTATTGGTATTTTACGTAATATCGAGTTGCTTTGTACATTGTACTTTTTCTTAAATTGTCCGTTTTACACTGTTTTTACCTTCTGTTTTATATGCATTTATTTTTGGCGCATTAAATTCTATTTTCACTTAGGCTTTATTCTATTCTACCTCAAGATGAATTGAAAAGTGCTTTTACAATTTTTTTTTGACAAAACATGAACATAATAACAGAAATGTGTTTTTCCTTCACGTGGCACTTTTTCACTACCATAATGGAACAGCTGTGTAATCATGACCATGGACCATTAACTTCGAGATGTAATTATCTGCAAGTACTGCCGATACATTTCCAAAAAATGGCAGCAATGCAATATATATAGGGGTCACCCACGAGACGAAATCTATATGTTGGAACAGATCATCAACATCGTCTTGCTTCACATCAGCAATTTTTAGCTTCCTCAACTATAATTTCGATGTGGAAAGGCTAGGTTTAGGAGGTATGGTTTCGGTACCCTGGGCAAAGGTGGTATTGACACTCTTAATGTAACTGAATGTATGAGCTAGTCCAGAGCACATACCAGCCAAAGAATTCCGTATTGCTCCTGCGTTTATAGGGTGAACAATGCATTTTAGTCCATTGCGTGTCAAAAGTGGCCTTAGGGTGTCGAGAGCGTCCCTGGGGTGTCAAAAGTGGCCCTGACGTGTCAAGAGTATCCTGGGGTGACAGGAGTAGTCCTGGGCTTTAAAAAATAGTCCTGGAGTATCGAGAGTGGTACTAGGGTGTCGAGAGTAGTACCGGAAGAGACGATTGTGGCATGTAAGGCTAGCCTGAGGCTACATGAGGAGGACCTTGTTTGAACTTCTGACACTAAACCTTAAATTTAGTTTTCAAAATTAACTAAAAAAATGAAATACTATTGTTCCATTTTAGTTTTTCCTTCATTTTTATTTTTAAATAATTTTTCAAATCAATGAAATACTTTTACAATATACCTTTTCAGTATGCAACAGTATTTGAAGTAAGTAAATGTGTTTCCTTATATTATTCGTCAGTAAAAATGCATCGCTCGATCTAGCTACTTCATAAACAAAGAATTGATTTTGTTTTGTATGCCCATATATTTATGTAAGTCACTTTATATTTCCTTCATGCATAATGTACAATTCTTGTAAGAAAAGTATTAAACTTTCTTTCTTCTTCGCGAAAAAAAGTGCGTTCTTTCTATTAACGCATAAAACGCTATTCTAAAAACTATTTACTATAACATTTGAAGAGGGTGGTGTATTTTTCATTTGAACAGAGAAAAGAATGACTATTTCCCATCTTTCCAACAATAACATTTTTCATGGCTTTAAACCAAAGAATTTCCTGTATAGTTATTTCAAAGATAAATATTCTCCCGTAACAATAAGCTTTGTATTGAATCTACTTTTATTCGTCAGTGATACATATTTGATTTTGTTGAAAGAAAATGTATAGCAAATATTTTCTTACAAAAGCTTTTGTGTCTTATTGATAGATATTTAGATGATAAAAAAGGCATTAAATAAATGTCACCACAAAAAATAATAAAGAAAATCATGAATAATAAAATAAGTTAGTAAAATCAACGTCGAATGTCGCATCACGATGTATAGATTTTTTAATTTCTTTCAGAAATAATTTCATTAAAAAGAATTTTAATCGACTTCATTCTGTTATTAATTATTACATTAAAATTATCCTTATAAAAAAAATTATATTTAACAGCTTATTACTTATTAAAAGCCTAATTAGACTGTTTATGTGTCGTTAACAAATGCTAATTAGTTATTGTTTAAGAGATAATTGTGCAAAAGACGTAAAAACATGGTTTTGAAATTTCATATTTTAATTACTTCAAATACTTAATAAAGTTGTAAAAAAAATCAAGTTTTATATGGAACGAATTATATTAAGATAAGTTTATAGCAGATACTTTAAGGTTCTTCACTTAAATTGCTCTTTTTGGTATATTGTTGAATATTCCTTCGCATTTATCACTCTTTAGCTCGAGGGAAATCTCAAAAAGGCTCTCAAACTTTACGATAATAACTTTATCCCGTTAGGAAAATACTCTTGATCCTCGATAGGTTTCAATAAAAGTCAAATAAAATAGTTAAAGTATATATTTAAACATTCCCCTTATATAATATATATTATTATATACTTATATATGAAGAAAATTTGTACTTTAAGAAAATGGAAATTATAAATAAAAATTTGAAGAAAAAATTATGATAAAGATTTGTAACATCCCATATTGAATTGAATTGAAATATATTTATTTTTAAGGTTTGCTCTTTTCTCCATACTGTTTGATTGTTTTTAACCAAAGTTTAACTTGAGCGCATTAGATATTAAAATATTGATAATCAAGAAAATGTTTATTTATTTTAAGAAAAGTAATAAAATAATTAAATGGTATTTCTTTAATAAATGAAGGATTAACTAATATAATAACTGCTTATAAGATTTCATTTAAGCCCAAGTTTACAGTATAAAGCTCCATATTTATTAAAACTCAATATTTTTTAAGAAATTAGCTGGCTTTGCTTCCTGTTTGTTCTACTTGTCAATCCACGCCACGTCAGCATTCCTCTCCCCCCTCCAAAGGTCAATATTGTTCAGAAAAAAAAATTCAAACGAAAAGTAATTTTATTAATAGTATATGTTTTTAAGCAATAAGCATTTTATATAAAAAAAAATATAACATATTTTTAATTCCTACTTTTTAATGTAATTCATGCTTCACGTGTCTCAATTTTTATATAATTTTGAATCTTGTTATAAAAAGTTATTAGACTGACGCAAGTGTCAACATTTATGAAGTGAACAATTGAGAACTCGAAAGTTTGTCATTAAACATTCAACCATTTTGCCACTCAAGTGCAGGACTCTCAACTTTGATTTGTCTCCCACTGATAATAATTTTTGTCAGATGGTTGGTTAAATGTTTGGATTTCTGATGGAACAAACTTATATTAAAATTAATGCAAAAATTTCGGACGCTCATTTGACTTCAACAATTTGCCACTCTTTCATACAGAATGCTTCATTCTGCAACTAAGATAGCTTTTTTTTATGCATAATTTGTTGATTTCACAAAAAAGCCTTTATTTGACTTTATAATACTCGTAATACATTTATGCCAGTTCAGATATTACTTATCAAATTATTGCTATCAAATGCATTTTTATCAATTAGATGAGTTAAAAAGTAAAAAAAAATGCTGAGAATTTTGGGCAATTTCATGACGACCCTATCCATTTATTTCTTTACATTCTTCTAAAATAAAGAAGAGTAAGCTAATATTAAATTCCCGAGAGATAAGTAGATTTTTCTTCACCAGTTTACAACAAGGGATACACGTCCTTATAGAAAACATAAAATAAGAATAAAATCTCGAAAAAAACTTATAATTGCAATACCTTTCGAATATCAAAAAAAATTCGTGCTAAATTCATGCATAAAAATTGCCTACAACACGTCGAATTCCAACTCTGCAGTCATGTTTTTGCGTGCTGCAGAGCTATCAACATGATATTTTTTACTCTTTTATTACAAGTTTAATAGTTAATAATTCTCGAACAAATTACTATGTGCTAAGGCTTTGCTTACGATGATTTTTTAATATAGAGAGGCGTTAGTATTGCATTGTATAAAACTATATATTGTACAACTTACTTTCCTTGATATTACTTCCTATAATATAATATATATATATATATATATATATATATATATATATATATATATATATATATATATATATATATATATATATATATATATATATATATATATATATATATATATATATATATATATATATATATATATATATATAATTCATAAATCTTTAAATATCTAATTTCTTTTATCTCAACCGTTGCAAGCAGTTCTAGAATGTATGCAGAGAGTATTATTTACGAAAACTTTGTTGAAAATAATTTTTTCTGTCAATAATCAGTTTGTAACATGACAATCGGTCATTTCAATGGCCACTTTTTTTTAGTAATTTATAACCAAAATAGATAGGGCCAGCAATCAATATCTTAGGTTAAGAGAATGATTAGAATACCATCCGATCAGATCATGTCTTATTTCAGGAATAAAGAACCAACTTTCTGGATCAAAATCTATTTCAAGAAAACCTGTTGTTTTCTGCGGAAAGTGAACATCTTAGGCCGAAATGTTAAATTAAGTAAAGTTAAATGCTGTAAAATGGTAAATTGTCATTATGGCTATCATTTTCCTGGATTATGAATGCCAGTTACCAGAAATTTTTATAAACAGTATAATGTAAAGAGGGAAAGCAAATGTTAACCTAATACCCAGTTTATGTAAGATTGTAATATGCTTGAATGTAATCAAAGTCATTTCTTTATTTAATGATTGATTATTATACACAATTTTATTCTATACAAATAGACAATAAAAACGTTTTTGATTCTTTCTGCAGTGGATAAAATATTTAATTTAAACAATTCATGGTCCATCTAATGCAAAGGCTTTAGGTTATAATTTTTTATTACACAGATAATTAAAATATAAAGGATAAGCTAAGAACATCACTGTAAAATGAAATTCTGTCATAGTCTTTAAACTCTTCTTGGGTGAATAAATTAAGGAATGTAATAAGTTGTAAAATAAAATGGTTTTAAACATTTTAAATTCAAATAATATGATAAAAAATTTCAGATGAAAATTATTATAAAATTATTTTTACTAGGTTATTTTAAAACATGGGGCCTAAAAACGATAAAAAAAATTAAACTGAGGAAAAAAAAAACAAGAAGCCAAAAGGAAACGGTGTGTTCAAATTGTTCTCAATAATTTACCTAAAAAGTTAAATTTAACTTTTCAACTTTGTCTTTTCGAGTTTCCTAAGTTGAGTTACTTACTATTAGCTTAAAATGACTGTTCTCTTAACATCTAAGTTAATATGTCATTTTCCTGGCATTCAAAATTTGGAGAATTTCTATTTTTTTTTCTTGAGCAAATGTCAATAAACTGCACTGCTGTGTGCAAGATATTAATAAATGTAACTAAATGAATATACAATAGAAATTATGATTTTGAAGACTTAAAATGTGAAGAAAAGTATATATATATATATATATATATATATATATATATATATATATATATATATATATATATATATATATATATATATATATATATATATATATATATATATATATATATATATATATATATATATATATATATATATATATATATTTATATATTACAGCTAATTTATTGTAAATTAATTTTTGATTCACGTAAGGAAAATGTGATCAGCATTCTCATAAACTTATAAATATTTAAAACGTACAGTTAAATATATGATATGCTGAAAAAAAATTCATTGCAAAAAATTCTATTAAAAATTTCTTAGGAGCAATTCACACCCCTGATGATTGTGCATATCTATGATTAGCGAAAGAAATTTTTTAACAATAGTATAATCCTCTTATTCTAATAATATTTCAATCTGTTTTTCATCATAAATAAGTTGTATAAATTTCAAATTGAATGCTTCACTATCAACAAAACAATAAAATGCTTTTATTATTCATTGATTTACCCGATTTCTAATTGTGAATTCTAGCAGAATTTGAAGTTGAAGCCACATTCAAACAGAGTATTAAACTTCTCCGCTTACTTTATGAGTTCACGCAATATAAAAATTAATTAAAAATTAATAATAATTTACAAAATTAATTTTTGTCTTGTATTATTAAAATGTTACTACATTTCCAAAAACTTATAATATTCAAAGCGTATAGTAAAATTTATGATATACATAAAAATTACTTTATTTTTTAAATTCTATTAAACTTTTATAAGAAATAATTCACCCACCTGATGATTGAGCATATCCATAATTAGCGAACGAAATTTTTAACAATAGTATAATCCACCTCTTAGTATAATATTTAAATCTGTCCTTCATCATAAATAAATTGTATAAATTTCAAAATGAATATACTTCTACTGACAAAAATCTTAAATGTTTTAATTATTTAATTATTACCCGAATTATTAGATATTTTTTAATTTAGAGGTCCGACGGAAAAGTTTTATCAAGTTGAAGCCACATTCGAAGAGAGGAAGAAACTTCTCTACCAACTTTGCAAGTTCACGCGGTATTTGTGGCGATGGCTAAGAGAGCGATTTTCTAAGACTAGCACGGGAGGATTGTTCCACTGATGCCAAGGGAGGACAGTTTAAATCGATCTTATTTCATCATCGTTAAGCATTTGAGTTTAGTGTCTAAGTGATCTTTGAAGTCACTTATAGAGCTTCATTCTACTATTAAAAAAAATTCTAATATATTTTTTTTATTTTTTCCAGTTCTGATTATAACCATTGTGAATTTTTTTCTTCATTGCAAATTTTTAAATCTTAGGATATTTATCTAAAATAGCCAAAATAATTTCATAAAAGTACTTATTAAATGTAAAATATGCTTACATCTTTTAGAGGGTTCTGATTATAACTATTGTAAATTTTATTCTTAAATTTAAATTTCTAAATCTTGGGTGGCATCGATAATAGCTAAAATATTTCAAACAAAAATACTTTTTAATTGTAAGACATGTCTATATCTGTTAGTTGCTTATTTAACACATAAATATGATATTTTATTTTACTATTAAAAGAATAGTAACCTAGGTGGATAAAAGCATTTGTAATTTAATCTAAAATGCTTTTTTCATTTCGTTTCTGATTAAATCATTGTAAATTTTATTCTTAATAGTAAATTTCTCAATTCTTGGGTCTATCGATAATAGCCAAAATGCTTTAATAAAAAATAATTTTTGACTGTAAGACATGCCTACGTCTCTTAGCTGCTTATTTAAAAAATATGATACTTCATCTTTACAATTTAAAAAAAAACAATAACCAAATGTTTTGTATTCTTTTCTATAACGTTTTTTATATTTCGGTTTTGATTATCATAATAAATTTTATTCTTAGATGTAAATTTCTAAATTTTAGGTTATACCGATAGTAGCCAGAATATTTTGATAAAAAAATACTTTTTTTAACTTTAAGACTTGCTTAAATCTTTTAGTTGCTTATATAACAAAAATCGGTAAAAACTATTTACCTAATATTACCATGGTATTGTTTATATTTATTAACCAAAAAAAATTACCAAGCTTAAAAATTTTTGTCCTTTTTTAAAAAAAATACAGTTATAAAATGAGATAAATAGTATTACTTACTTAACCTAGTTCGTGCTGCTGTTCACTCTGTCTGTTGCACAAATTCTCGATTCAGACGACCTTGTCCATCCCACCTGTCGTCTTTCCACCTTTCTTCCCCATTTGAGCATTGGTTCACCTCTTTTTCGTTTGCCTTTCGGTGCCCACGTTAAGGATACAGGGAGTATTCTTGTAAGAAACAGTCTCAATACCTGACCTATTTTTTCTCCAAATGTTTCAAAGTTTTAGGTATATAATCAATTATGCATAATCAATATAATTTGTTATATATAATCAATTACGCATAATCAATATAGTTTTTTATATATAATCAATTACTTATTAGAAATAATGATAAATGAGCAATTCATTTTTGAAATGCTATTATTAAAATATTTTTTTTATATATTATGATTTCTAAGCATGATAGCATACATTTAAAATAAGATAATATTAAAATAAATATGTAAATTTTTAAATAAATACTGAAATTTTTAAATAAATATTTTAATTTTTAATACATACTGACATTTTTAAGAAAATATTTAAATTTTTAAATAAACAACTAATGTATAGCTTATTTTCTTGCTTTTTTCTTAAATTGTAATAAACTAATTTCAGCTTAAAGAGTAATTAAAAAATTTGGGAAATGTCTGTGAGACTAATGTGTTTAAAAAAATGTAAAAACTTGTTCACATAACTCTTTTCAGGAATCCCAATAAAATGCTATTTTTATAATATAAAAATATATTTTTTTATAATTTAATTATTAAAATACGTGTTTAAAGCATTTAATTTTTTATTTACTTCGTTTGCCCCATTTTACAAACTTTATTTGTTATTTTTGGATTTTGTGCCACTAAATCACAAGTTTAATTCAATATTTTCCCTTGCTATCTGAAGCATAAACTTAAATTTTAAGGATCCCGACTCAAAAATATAATTTTTATTATAGCTTATTATGTATATGTACGTTCTTTTGAAAAAGGTGTCCTTTCTAAGAAATAAATAGTTGTGAACATACCGTAAAATTCATTAAATTTTAAACTTCAATGTATTTTAGACTGCTTCTCTAAACTAAATAGAAAATTTCTAACAAGTGAAGGGAAAATCTAAAGTAAATAGTATAGGATAAATGAGTAATGAGCAAACCATTGATCAAATGTTTGCAGTTCAGTAGTTGAGAAACGGTAAACCAGTCGCGCAACATGTAAATTATTCAATGAATGTCAATTATTACGTATTCTATGCCTGCTGTATGTATAAATATTATTTTATAAGGGTGAAGTGGTAAATCTAGAAATACAGATAGATTAATAATTTATCCAGTTGCTCAATCAAAGCATTATATATAAATTGTATTGTAGGATTTTCAAATTTAAAACTGTTTCTTCAATAACTTTGAGCAACTTACGCAAAAATGTGCTGATGCAATGTAGCTATTAAATTTAAATTATAAAAATTATTAGTTAAAATTTTCTTTTTCTAAGAAAATGGAATTTTGAAATAAAATTAACGGCACAAGATCTAAATCCCAATATATTGTGTCAAACGTAAAGTTTTTACATGAAAAGAATAAAGTTCACTTTGATAATCTTTGTGATGAAGGCATTCACTCAAAGGTAAAGAAACTGCGAATATGTTATTAGTCAATTCGACAAGTTTTCAAAAAAAGTGCAATTAAAACTTTTTTTGAAAAAGATGCTAATTATTCAACTAAAATGAAAATAGTCATAACTCAAATGCTAGTTAAACTTCGCAGCGCATTCGCAAGAAATAACGTAAAAAATACCGTATGTCTTTAAATATAAAGCTTTTGCATTAAGTTTGCGAAATCGGTAACCTTAACGCTATTTCTCAAAAGTCGCACATTTAAATGTGTGCACTGATTTGATTGCGCCGTGTGGCGTTTGTTAGTGTTTCTGAAAGCCTTTTTTTTTCTTTACTTTTCTTTTCTCATTATTTTTTATTTCTATTTTCTCAATGCTTTTTACAATATAAATAATTTGTTTAAATTGTCAAAGATACGTTAGTACCAAAGAGGGGTAAATAGAGGAAACGCTTTTGCTGAAAGTGTCACAGTTTTGGTACGAAATAAACTCAGATCGAAGAAATAGGTCAGAGTAGATTTGCTTTGATACGGAAGAGTATTTAAATATTTTACAACTTATTACATGATCTGTGAATATTAGAATTAAAAGTAAGAAGCCAACGTTTGTATAAAAGAAAGTGCTTATTAATATGCAGTATGTTATATTGTAATATACCTAAAGTTAAACATAAATATAAGTTGCTAAGATCTACTTTTATTTACTAGCTCATTTTGTAACTTTATTAACTAGGACAAATAAATGATAAAATTAATTTGTCTTGGAATAGAACTTCGTAATTTGTGCTAATTGATAATAAAAAAAACCTACATATTAAAATGCAAAACCTCCATATTATTATTGAAATGTTTCTAAAACATTTTAGAAGAGAAGACAAGACTAATAAAAATGTAAGTATCTAATTCTTTGGATTTTAATTGTTTTGAAAATGTGAGTATAAATTTAATATTATGCTTATTCTAATTGCAATATATGTTGTACTCCAATGTTTTCTTTTGATCAATTTCTTAATACAATGATTTTTAAAAAGGAATGGAAAATTGTGAAAATATTAAGTTCATAAAAAAAATAATATTTTACTCGGTTCAGATAGAATTAATAGCGAAAGTAAACAAAACCACCTGACACTCGGCATTAGTTTTAGCTTATTTACACCAAAGTTATGATTAACAGTGTTAAACTGACTAATTGCTACTAAAGAAAAAATCGCTGACTTCGGCAGAAATCAGCAGAATTCGGTAATGGTGCAAACTTTTATGTTTAGTTCCAATATCAGTTCTTACTAAATAAAATTAGTAGTAGTATTTTAATTATAAATTAAAATTGACACTCCCTTACACTATTTTTAAAAATTATTGTATTCTGCAATCAATTACAATAAACTTAACAGTACATATACTATGCTTATATTGCAACTGGCGATTATAAGTGAAGTAAATAAAGAACTACATATAGTATACATGTAAATTGCAGTTATAAGCTTCATTTAAGATTTATTTTCAAATTTTCAATAAAATTATGAAAATATAAGACGTTAAGCACTTACTTTGACAAATTCGACATGTCTTCTCTAGTGAAATGCTTCAGAAGTAGTTCTATACGTTTTCGTATATTCCACAATGAAAATTTCTTTTTAATAGCATTGACTTCATTTTCATGTGCATCTTTCTAACTCTCAGAGAAGCTAAAACTTTTCCGAGGAGAAATATCTCGACTGTCTTACACCAACTAAGGCGTCTTTTGATACATTATTAAAATACTTAAGTTAAATTTAGCATACCTAAGTTATTTGTGAAATGAAATGCGCTATTTCTGAGCATGTGCATTATCGATACGAAGTGAAATTAAAATTAGATTTTATGTTGACTAAAATCAAACATAACGCAAAAATTCTTTAATAACTTCTGCATTAGTTTAAACATAAGCTGCACTGTCTAAGTCGATATATTTGTTAATAAGCAAAAAGTAGCTGATATATCCTTATGTATTCAAAGTGTTCAAAGCAGTCATTTCTAAATCTTTCACAGAAAAAGGAAAAAGATACTTTTTGTATTTTTGAGGCATACCAGATTTATTGTCTTTGGTAAACACTTTGCGATACTGAAATCCATAATTAAATCCCTGCTTTATGACCAATTCCTTGTCTCACGCATTTACCATCTGCAGAACAACAAAGAACTTCTGGCTTGTCTTCTTGACAGATAAAACCATAGTTAAAGTCAGGTTTTTATAATTCTTCAGATTTCCCAATATCGAAGAAATCCATCATCTTATGCACTGAATCAATTCTTTAAAATCTTATTTTCTTTCTCATTCCATCAATTAAAAAGAAAATTGAATACAATGATAAAAGACCTACATACAGGCATAACTCGTTATGTAGAATATGGATTAACGTGAATTTATTTTAACACTAACTATTTATGGATTCTTCATCAGGTTCGATACGAAAATAATTTAAATACTAGGTTAACTCACATAACTCTTTGCTGACAATTCTATACAAAAGTAAACAGTCCCTTCGATGTTCATAACATTATTGAAGTGAATAAAAGTTTATTTTCCATTTCTAAGAGAGAAAACTTTTGTTTAATGGAAAGAATGTTTTATTAGAAAATCCCATTCACTTTTATAATAGCAGTTGTCTCTCCCTGACATGTTGTTTAGATTGAGAAATTAGCATCCAGTCTCTTAAAGATGAAGATTGAATGGCACGAATTTTGGGTTGGACTAATAAATAATTCTGGAAAAAAAGTATTTTCGATGAAAAGCTAAAATCCTTTCATGGGCTTTGGATAGAGAAGCGAGCAGGTAATTAAACTCCTCAATGGAATATGTCGATTAAAATTGAAATCTGTATAAAATAAAACACGTTTTATATTTCTTCAATGTAAATCATTCATAATAGTCAAAAATCAAATGAAAAGCAAGCAGCAAAAGGTCTTAGAAGCCTCATTTTTGAACGTCCACCATTAATAAATGCTGTTGGCTGAATTTGAGATGGCTTCTCATTCAAAACTAAAGTTTCATATGTGAAATATGTGTTTCAAGTTTTATGCTTACATCGCAAAAGAAGAAAAAAAGGCGCAATAAATACTATAAAAAGCACCTCAAAAAGTAACAATTGCATAAAATTTAATTTTAAAAAAGTATTTTATTAATGAAATATTGCATATAATATTAAAATAAAATAATACCAGCTTTTATTAATGTAACAATCTGGTTATCATAAAGAAATTGAATTTCTTGAGAAATAATTGTGGTAGTAGTTGAGGGAAGCGAACAGGCGAAATTGATTGGTCCAAATGTCAGACATTGCTTAAAATAGAAATTGATATACAAAATATAACAACTGCTTATCATTTCCTTAATATATATATCATTGAAAGTCATTAAAAACATTTAAAAAAGCACAAAAAAATTTTAGAAGCCTTTTGAACATCTACCATTAACATCTGCCATTATTACATACATCTGAAATAGACTTCATCAAAAATTACAGTTTTATCTGAGCAGTATATACGTACTAGTTATATGCTTCTATCATTTAAAGCATGATTCACTCATGTATTCAGTCAGTGCTACACTACTGGTTTCCATTTCAACATATTTTTAAAAAATAATTTATATTTCAAATAATTTTTAAAGATTCCTCTTTTAAAAAAAATTTGATATTCCCTAATTAAAAAGAACAGCCATTAATCAATAAAACTGACTGTTTGCTGATACTGATCTCTTAAATTATATTATATTTAAAAACAGAGAAAGAAAGAAAATATCAAGATTAACTATATAAAATAGATATATTTTTGATATAAATGAGAGTAGAATAATCAATGTCCAACACATAAAGTTATTGGTCCAAGAACATGCTTCACAGAATATTAATTCAGTCCTCATTCTTTAAAAATAAATTTAAATCTTATTTTGGATAACTTATCACGACCTCTTAACCATTGCTTTAAATAACGGCATTTTGAAGAGCTTTGCAAACATGTCTGTGTACTTTCTTAATTACTCAGTATCAGTATTAGAATACATTAAACAGAATGCAAAAGCTGGATTAACTTTAATTATACTGTGATATAGCTGATTTAAGTCCAGGAATTAAACCTTTGCATCAACATAAAAGCCTTAGGAAACTAAGCTAAAGTTCAGGAATTTATAATAAATTTAATCCGACGTTGTTTGACAACTCCGGATGCAGACTTGTTCTTCTGTGTATTAGATTTAAATTTGAATAAGCTGTAAAATGAGAATTAGGTAATGAGTCTATCATATAAAACTTTTAGTAGTATTCGATGTGCATGAATAGAAGGCTTGGATACATGGAAAGTTTTGGCAGCTAAAGTTTAAATAAAAGTATCCTATTGATATTAATTTATTAACTCAAACCTTTACTGGTAAGAAGTTTATGAAATATGTTTGTAAATGTGTATAAATGTTTTCAATTATTTTTTTATGAAATTTGTTTGTATTCTGTTGTGAGAAAATCAATAAGTCTTTAAAGTACAAACGTTATTTAATATATTAATATACTAATTCTCGAAGCTGAAAGGTAAAATAGAAAATGCACCTTTTCAACGGATTTGAATCCCTTAGCCTCAAAAAATAAGAGTTTCCCAAAGTCTTGGAAACACCGTCCCAATAATTTGGTAAAAAGAATGGTTCTTAATCTGAATTTTTTAATGTTAAGTTTACATTTTTGGTATTTCACTAAATCTCGAGAACTTTTTAAGTGAATTGAACATTTATAAAATTATAAATGTAGTCAATATGAGTATGGCTGTTTTTCTTTACGTTTCTCGTAATAAATGGAGTACCTTTTCTCTATAAATTTTTCTTTTTAGGACAGTGGCTCAGGGGGTTGACCTCTTGTCGCCCAATGAGGGGCCCCGGTTCAAATCCTAACAATGACTCGTCAATACGAATTCCACCCCCGACTCGCATCGACCACAGTGCTGACGTAAAATATCATCAGTCTTAGACGGATCATGGATTAGAGTCCTCCTGAAAACAGGCCAACTGGGAAGGTTTTCATTGGTTTCCGCTCCCTGTAACGCAAATGCGAGTTAGTTTCTTCAAAAAGTTTTCCTCGAAGGCAATTTTTCCCCTATGCATGATCCAGGAGTTACCTTAACTTTCGGATTGGATTCAAAATTACAACGCAACGGAGTTGGACTGGTAGTCGCAAACTCAAAACTAAATCGAGTGTTCAACAACGGTTATAAAGAAATATTACCTTTTACCAAGTAATTTGACAACTACCGTTTACTATTTGCTTTAGTTCAAAAAAATTAATAAATGGGCCCGGGAATAAAATGATAAATTATCTAATGTTAAAACGCATTTAAGATAAAGTTTATTATTGCATAATACACAATGTGTTAATACGTCTTTTTAGCAGATGCATATTTCTTATTTTAATATTAGTCACAAATCATGCAATAAATAACAAAATAGTAAAATAAAAAGAAAAAAAAACGAGCTGTAGAAAAAGTGAAACTGTATGACATTCTTAAAAAAATTATTTTCAAAGATTTTTTTTTTAAAACAATAGGCATATAAGTTAATATAAGCATTTTAGACATCTTAGTTGAGCAAATTGATTTTTGAAGTTTTCAAAAATACTTTCTTTCAATATGAAATAATTTTCTATAAATAACAAACATAAATAGTACAAACACAGTTTTAAATTTAATATACCTTTTTTCAATCTCGTAAATAGTTTTTAATTTTTGATTATAAAATAGATATTTAATAAAAATTAGAGAGATGAAAATTATGTAATTTGAGTGAAACTCATTCATAAAAAAATACAAAAAATAGATATCTGACTTTTTTTCCTCCCTCTTTGAGACTTGGCAACTTTTGATTCCTTATTTTTTTCAAAGAATGATAAGAAAGATTTTCTTTGACAAGCATATGCGGTATGATTGTACTCATATCATCATAGAAGTTAAGAAAAAATTGTAGATTTTTTTTTCTTTCTTTTTTACTCATCTTCGATACTCTTTCAGAACTTTCATGATTAATGTTACCAAATCGATTATCGATTACAAAGAATGGCAAAGAGACTTTATATATCAGAATCTTTTTGAACCGGTCCATTCTTTTTCTTGCATCATTGCCTAGCTGCAACAATGAAGAATGCAGAGTTCAAGGAAATGTTTGATAAAAATGCGTGTATAGAAACTACGAAGAAATAGGGTTTTTTTTCACATTATGGCAAAAATCTTTCTTCGCAGTAACTTTTGACACCATTTAATGGTGACCTCATATTTTGAGAACAATAAAATATTTTTCTTTCCTGTTTGAAATTATTTTAATCATCATTTTTTAGAACGTTTAAATTAAAATAGAAAAATGAAATGCTAATAAGAAAGCAAATAGTTACATAAATGAAAATCAAATCCAAGAAAATGTTTGAGAAAAAAGCTTGTTTCGAAACTGCAACGAAATATTTTTCTTCTTCACTGAAGAAGAATTGCTTTATTATAAGTAAAACAATTTTACTTATAATAAAACAATTTAAAACATTATTTTTATTACCAAATATTTAAATTAACAGTTGCAACTGTTTAATTTAACAGAAAACAGCTTAATTAAATGTTAATAATAAAGTAAATAGCTAAAACAAAGAAGAATGTAGAGTCCGAGGAAATGTTAGATAAAAATACTAAATAGCATAGAAATATATTCTTTTTAATATGGCAGGAAACTTTATTTTCTGCAATTTTGTCTGGGTACCTGACGTTTCGAAAATAATGTATATTTTTAATTTTCCTAAGAAATTATTTTAATTATTTATTATTTTCAAAAGTTTAATTAAGACAGTTTAATGAAATTCCCATATTGAATTAAATAGTAAGAATATATTAAAAAAAGATTACCTGTATCTGTATCATCTACATATACGAACACAGTTTAAGTGCTATTTTAGGATATCAAGAAAAATAATTAAGCAATGCATTTAATTAGTTAAATTCATTTGTAATTTTTTTAAATTGACAGTTTCACAGTTGCTATCAATGCACTTGATTCAGATACCTTACCATGCGTTTGGGCGTTTATGGGTTTTTGGCCCAATGTGCGTCATATAACTATGAAGTAACTTTCGAGATTTTAACAAAGCTTAAACTTATAAAATCTAATTCTGTTTCAGGTTACATATAATATCTTACAATGTTTTTGATGCATAGTGCATTGAAACTATGCACTTCCCTATAAATAATCCTGTATTTTAATTTAATTGAATTTATTTTTCATAATTTTATTTTTTTAAATTTCGGATAAAAGCTACAAAGAAAAATATTTTCACTATGACAAAAATCTTTCTTAGCAATTATTTTTCTCATTAAATAAAGGCGGCCTAATATTTTTGAAAAACATATTTATTTATTTTTAATGAAATTAATTGAATTAGTCGTTTTTATTTGGTCGTTTAATGAAATTCCAATGATGAGGCAAATAGTAGAAATAAATTAAAATTTGCTATTTAAATGATTATTTCTACGAACTAAGTGGAATTTTAAAAAATCGGGAAAAATAGAGATTACATTTAATTAGTTTTATTTATTTGTAGTTTCTAAAGATCAAGGATAACCATTTCATTTATTCTTTTCAATACATTATTGCATAAAAAAGTATGAGCTATTGCAAAAAATTCAACAAAAGCTTTAAATGGGAGATTAAATTAAACTGGATTCTTCTGAAATTTTTAAGTAAATATTATTTAAATATTTTGTTTCTTATAAGAAATACCTTCTTATTTAATATAATGAGGATCTTTTTCAAGCGCGTAATCTAATAAAAGATGCAATGAATTCGATTCTAAAGATAAGGTAAGAAAATCCTTCAAATAAAATTTATTAAATATTGAATCTCTCGCTTCTTTTAAATTGAATTTTTCCTTAAGCAAACATAGAAAAGGATAATACAAATTATTTTAAAGGAAGAATATAGTTAATTTGAATTTCTGAATTAGTTTTGGTAATTTGATTTATGTTCTATTCTCTTTTTGTGCCAAACTTTCTATAATTCGCTTTCCTTTTTACTTGAAATTGTTGAAGAAATTTATTTACCACTTAATCGTGTTTGTACTCTTTCTACTAAGCAATAAAATTGTTTTATTATCTCAATTGAAAAGGATTATTTTGAAGATTTAAAGATACAAAAATTTTGCCCTAAGCTTTTGTGAAGTGAAAAAAAAAAATCACTTAACAGATTACAATTTTTAAATAAAATTTATCTGACAATTATGTAAGGTAACGATATATATATATATATATATATATATATATATATATATATATATATATATATATATATATATATATATATATATATATATATATATAATATATATATAATATATATTATATATATATATAATATATATATAATATATATATTATATATATATATAATATATATATAATATAATATATATAATATATATATAATATATATAATATATATATATATATATATATATATATATATATATATATATATACACTGGTTATCATAAATTAAGGAAAATTCACAAAAATCGCGATAACTCAAGAAATTACACATGGAATTTTATGAAACTTACCCACAATATACAACACATAGTAAGGTATTAAACAACATAAAAAGAAATTATCAGACATTAATAGTAGTATAGAAATTAGCACATGTATAAAATAAACAAATTGGAAGTATCGGTTTGCAATAGAAAAAGTACCTTTAATATGGAATATGATTGCCTCTAGAAGCAATACAGCACAAACAGCGATGTGTGATGCTTTCAATTATGCGGTCTATCAGTTCAATAGGAAGTGAGAGCCATTGCTCTTGTAAAGCAGTTGCAAGCGTGGCAAGGGTCTGAGGGGGCGGATTGATGGCAGATACACGCCTCCCTAGAGCATCCCAAACGTGCTCGATAGGATTCAAGTCCGGGGATCGAGCTGGCCACTCCATGCGAGTAATTGTTTCCTGTTGAAGATAATCATCAACAATGCGAGCTCTGTGTGGTCTTGCATTATCGTCCTGTAACAGGAAGCAATCACCAATTGCCCCGGCATATGGGCGCACATAAGCATCAAGGATGTTGTCTCGATAAACCTGAGCATTCACGGTTCCCCTTGGAAAGACATGGAGGTATGTGCGCCCTCCTAAGGATATGCCTCCCCAAACACAGACACTGCCTCTTCCGTATGCATCTCTTTCACGGATGTTTGATGGATGATAACGGGTCCCAGGTTCTCTCCATATCAAATAACGTCAACTGTCACTTTCTAGACTAAACCTGGACTCATCCGTAAAGAGAACAGGCCTCCATTGATCTGACGTCCAGTGGACATGTTGTCGGGCCCACTGCAAACGGTCTCTCCTATGGCGTGATGTGAGCGGCACGCAAATGGCTGGTCGTCTCGCATACAGACCACCTTCGTGGAGCCTTCTGCGCACAGTTGACGTTGACACCAACCTTCCGGTGGCTGCAGCAAGAGAGGATCTAAGATGTGTCGGAGTAGCGGTTCTATTCCTGCGTGCACTTAATGTCAAATATCGGTCATCGGCACTGGTCGTAACAGTTGGCCGTCCTTGACTGAACCTCCTAGATGCCGAATCTGTGGTTTGAAATTGCCTCCAAAGTCTATGAACCACAGATGGACTCACATTTAGCCATCTGGCCACTTCTGATTGACTCTGCCCTGCCTCTAGTCTCCCGATGGCTCTCCATCGTAGTTCTTCAGGCAAATGATGCCTAGAGGTCATTATTACGAATTGGCTATCTCAGATTTTCAATGTCGCAATCACAGTAAAATTTGTGTGCTTTCTCTCAAACTTGGACTTTTATGCTCCAGGCAGATGACGTAAGCCGAGTGCAGCGCCACTAATTTGCATATTGCAATTTTACTCAGCTACTCTTAGTGGACAACATATGCAAATTTTGCACGGTTTGGCTTACTTTTGAAAGAGTTATCGCTATTTTGTGATTTTTCCTTAATTTATGATAACCAGTGTATATATATAATCTCTGTCTCTTTCACAGAAATATTGTTGACTCAGTATCACTGATGCTTCGGCAAGTAAGAAGTCGTATTTTAACCAGCAGTCTTTTCCGCTGAGCAAAACCGGTTTTACCATGTAATTCGATAAGAAAAATTGCATAGAGGAGAAGCATTCTCCGAATTTCACTTAGCCGACAATGGGTTAAAATTTAAATAATGAAGACGGCAGTATTCTAACCGTGACTTCCCGACTTAATTATTTTTACTTGATGACACGACTCATTTTAATGTTTCAAGTTAACTAAATCGAGTTTTTTTTAAATTTGGTTTTATTCTAATTTCAAGCAAGTTGACGAATTCCAGCCTAATGATTTTGATTTCAGCGAAATTTCTTCAGATTTAACTTATATGTCTTTTACTTAATTGCATCTTTTCTAGCCTAGCTGTTTGAATTTTAGCAAAGCCGCATAAATTTAAACCTAGTACCAGGCTTGTCATAACTCACTCTCCTTACTAAGACATAAAATTCCCATAAAATTAAAATTTTCCCATTTTGACACCAGTTGGATATCGCAAAAGCGTTTTATTTCATTTAATTAGTTATCTCATTTATTTCAAATCAATTATTTCATATTAGTTATATTGTGATCTTCCCAAGTTAAGATATGCAGAAGCATTAAACGAACGAAACGCACGTTTCACAAAAATTGACTTTTAAGTTATTCAATCCCTTCTGAACTGGCGAAAGGAGAAATAAGCATTTCCCTAAGTCCGCACGCTCCGAGATAATTCACTGAGAAAATAAGTATGGTCAAAAGTACCAGAATATGATAAAATTTACCTTGTTTCTGACTTTATGGAAACACCAAAATATTCAGTAGTTCTTACCGAAATACTTTGGTATTGATTTCTATAAGATATATGTGACCGGCAAAGTATGAAATGCCGGTGTTATATATAATGCTGGATGCTATTTAGGAAAAATATGAAATAAACGTCCTGATGAGGTTATTATGTAAATGATGTGCAAGTTACAGAGAATGACCGAAATCGGTGGTTGTTGACTTTCACCGGTGAATGTTGACAATCACATAGGCGCTTTGGTGAATGTCCGACATATTTATTACATCCGATTTGATATTATTTTTTTGTGAATATAATAACATTTATTCGATATTCTAATACTCACTGACGATAGATTAGAAGAAACATCAAACATCAGTGTAGGATATACCGGGCAATGGCTTTTTAAGGTCAAGTGTCATTGCCCCGGTATGCATTTGTCTGGTATACCCTGCACTGATATTTTTTTAAGGTCAAGTACCATTGCATCCATTGCATATCATTGCATTGGTCATCACATCCTTTACATAATAACCTCATCAGGGCGTTTATTTCATACTTTGCCTAAATAACATCCGTCATTATATAGAATGCCTAGGCAATGTGTGAAATATAAATCATTTCCTACTTTGCCAGCTAGTTTCAGGCATTATATATAATGCCGGATTTCATGCTTTGCCGGTAACATATACAACAAAATATGGTTTTAAGATATGCGATACAATTTGGTAACTTTATCATGATACCTTAGAGCATGCCATAAAAAAAATTTATTTGGTTTAAATTACTTTTCAGTTCTGAATTTTTGTAATACACACTATTTTGAAAACCAGAATTTCTGGTAAACTGTTATCATATAAAAAATTGCCAAATGAATGGTTTAAATACGTTATATTTTCATTGTTCATTACCAGGATTTATTCGTTTAACGTGAAATGTCATAACGAAGCATTAATGGTGTTTATGCTAAAATTCTTTTCGCCGTGTACGTATTAAAAATATGTACCTGTACTAATACGATATTTAACACAAAATAAATCACATAGACGTATTCAAATCACGACAGAGTGATCTTTGGCCTCCAGTAGAAAGCCTGTTTCATATATGATATTGAGGAACGTAAAGGGAGAAAAGTGTGATCATGATTTGAAAAGAGTTAAATAATGTTCTATCATTTAAATTAGTTTCTGAAAAGTAAGAAAGAAAAACTTGTTTTACAGTAATGTTTGTTTTAAAGTAATAGAATAATTAATAAAATAAAGAAATACATTCTATGCAACTTCATTTAAACATCAATCTATCTATCAATGAAGTTTTGATAAAATGTATATTTAGCTAAATATTCAAAAGGGCTCAGTTGATAAAATTCTTATTTCATATTAACTCTCAAATATTTATAAAAATATAAGAGTTTTGTTGCATGGAAACTATTTTGTATGGAAAGTAACATTGTTAAAGCCCTTGGGATTAAATATGTGTTACAGAAACACAAAGAAAATTAGTAATTCTCATCATCTCGTAAGAGGTGCACGTTTCTATAAATAAATGTATTGCTTATGACTAAAAAAGTTCGTCTGTAAATTGCATAGATTTTATTATCTACTCTTTGATATAAAATTAACTGAGCTTAGAATGAATTATTAAAAGAAAATAATAATAAATATTCCAGGTGTTAACTTCATGAAGAAAGAATTGCGTTTATAATAGCACAATATGTATGATTATACGTGAGGAGAAATGTATTAGACATAAATTCCTATATTAGTAAAATTTAATGCTGGTTAGTAAAGCAGAATTCTCATGCCCACACAAGGGAAAAATGCGTTATAGCGTAGGCGGGTATCTCATAAGGTAAATTTATTATTTATCGTTCAGCAAAGATTAAATGCATGAATAAATCTAAAGGTGGTAAGGAATTTTTGCTAGTTAATTTTATTGGACATTGTTTTCTTACGGTATAAATGGAGAAATGATTAAATTGCAAATGTAATGAAATAATTTTGTTGAAAAAATAGGTTTTGTAAAATATAAGAAGAAATACGTCAGACTTGAATAGAATTACGCATTCCAGGCAGCAAAAATCATTTAGTTTTCTTATAGAAACGCATAGAAAATTTTCCTAGAGTAATTGGTAGTAGCGACTTATCTAGTGTTTTTAGGACTGTTGTAACTGATACTAAGCTCATTGATACTTTTAATTTAATAAATAATTTAATTAATAATTAAAATTTTGAGAAATATCCCCTCAAATGAAATTATGTAAATAAAAAAAGAATATCATAGAATAGGGGGGGGGGGAATTATAACTGAAGTTTTCAGAAAGTATACTAAATCTTCAGTAGTAATGGCCATAGGTATGGAGGATGAACGGATGAAGAAAAAAGGCATGCCACTGAAAAAAAAATACTAAGATTTCAAGTAACCAGATTTAAAAAAAAAAGGGAAGCTCACTCAGGCAATTTAAGTTTTTTACCCACAATTGTAATTTTAAACTGTATGTAAATCTCGATTTTATTCACTAATTACCAATTTACCAATGTATTTATTAAAAAAGTACCGTTTTCTTATTTCATGTATTTTATGTCATTAAAGCTTATATCCTATTTTTATGACTTTTTAATGCATTTGTGCACTATTTCATTAACTTCCTGTATTTTTTTAAGTAAATTGTGGTATGCACTTTACTTTTGATCTGTCTTAACGTAAGGCTTGGAGTGGCATGCTCACCTTTGGATCTTACTTCACTAAACTCTATTTTCAACTCAATAGTAACTTTTGAGCATCCTTTTTTACTTTTTCAGCATCTGAAGGTTATCTTTCGAGGCTCATTAAACCTAATAAATTCCAACTCTACAGAAACATGACCTACTCACCTTTGCCGCCTTACTGAACATCATATTACCATTTCCCCAAATAGAAAAACTTTAAAAAAATTTATTTATTAAAATCTAAAGCCCAAATGAATTGCTTTAAAATTGCTCTCCTTTATCTTTAATAAAACTACTGACACTAAAAAAGTTGATTAAAAAATCTGCTAAAAACATTTCATAAAATATTCTTTCAATTTTCAAGAATCATCGCGCAGCAAAGTGCATGACAAAAATAATATACTGTTTATCATTTTATTTTTTTATTTGTTTTGAAGAGGAAAAAGGCAAGTCAAGTGTGTTCAGTATTGAGTTTATTTCAAGAAAAAGAGAAAATAATCTAGACTTGAAGATAAAATGTAATATAAAATCAGTAAAACAGGAAGAGATGAAAGAACTTATGGAAAGATAAGTACTGTGAAGGCGAAAAATATTCGATATTTAAAGGTTAAAGAGAATATTTTTTCTCTTCGAATTGCAATTCTGATTTAACTGGTTCGTGACAAACGGCAAACACTTTTCTCGCAAATAATTGTATTAATAATAAATTTATGGGAAAAAACGCATGCAGAATTTTTAATTTAAAAATTTCAATTTAACCAAATAGTTGTTTTTTTTGGTACAAAAATCTTATAACAATATATGTCTGTGTGTTTATATGTATATGGCACAAAAAAAATAAAAAAAGGACAAAAAAGCAAAATTTGATAAAAAAAACAATGGATACCCAATTAAAGTAATTAAATTATATATGAAATCCTTAAATTAGTTGCATGTTATTATAAATATATTTACTAAAAGCTTCTTTGTTAATTTATACAATTTTTAAGATGTGTAAATCAATCTCGGGCAAATCCGTGGCTAAAAATATGTGCAAAACAGGGAATTCATGTTTCTCTCTCTCTCTCTCTCTCTCTCTCTTTTTCTTAAATAAATGTTAATTTTCTGAAATCATTAAATTTGTATAATTAAATATCAGCCTCATTAATCATAAGCATTTTTAAATTATCCAGCTTAATAATACCTTGCGCACATCCATTTTTGGGCTGATCCCAGGTAACTAACAAATCAAACGTGCCTTAGTATTGCAGTAAGAACGCACTATAAAACAAAATCCTTCAATTTGCGCTTCTGTTTTCATAATTTGTAATCCGGCAATCTTATTAAGAAAGCATTTTAAATCATTCTTGAAGTTTTTCCCTTACATGTAAGTTCATTTGAATTTTCTACTCGCTTTATAGGTTTCATTTTATGCTCTGTTCTAGTTTTTTCTTTACATTTTATTTTCCGTTTTTATGTGATATTTTTATCGTAATGTGTTCTATTTTGCTTCAAAAAATGTTTTGAGTGCTCCACACACAATTGAAATGATATATTTTGCTTTGAATATGTTTATACAATATTAGAAAACACTTCTTTTTGCGGATATAATCGAGTGAGCTGCTGAAGGGATTATATATATTTTTTCCTGTTTTTTATATTTTCTTTTTATATATTTTTTTTATTTTATTTAAACAGTTTTCTTTAGTGAAAAGAGTTGAACAAAAATTATAAAAATAAAATAATTTTAAAAATGTTTTAAAAAAAATTAAAATTAAAAAATTATTATAAAGCCGGAAAACGAAATAATGAAAAGATATAATCTCCTCATCAGCGCATAAAAAGTGCAATCTAACTTTGTATTCTTATAGCTAAAGCAAAATAAAGTCGAACCTCGCTAACTCGAACCTCGATTTCACGAATTTTTCGATATCTCGAAGAAAAAAAAATTCCTTTCAAATTTCCTATACACTAAATGTTAAAAAAAACTTGCTTTCACGAATTTTTTTTCTAATCCCTCGATAACTTGAATTTTTGTCCATAAATAGTGCAGATTTTTTTTTCTAAAATAAAAAAAATATCCCGAAAAAATAAAAAAAAAATTAAGAATGGCTGACAAGGCATGGAATGATGCGTCTTCCTCTACGATAATGAGTGACTTCAAGAAGTCTGGATTCATTAAAGATCACAGAAGTAGTCAAACAATCAATATCGTTAATTCTGCGGAAAACTACACCGAAAATAATTGGAACAGATGGATCAGACTCCTTAAGCTTGATGACATGGAATTTCATGACTTTGTAAACGTAGATGATGCAGTAACAGTGTATGGTCAGTGGGATGACAATGATATCATCGCTCAAACGAAAGCTTCTTGTGAACTATCAGAGGAAGAGGATGAGGAAATCGAAGATTTACCGCCCAATGTTACTAACAAACAAGCTCTTTCTGGAGTGGAGACTGTAAGGAGATTTATTGAGAGGCAGCCGAATATGTCAGAGGAGACATTTAAAGCTATAGTCCACTTTGAAAGTGTTATACACCAACTTTCTTACACTTCTCAAAAGCAAACAACAATTGAATCTTTTTTTTAAATGAAAGCGTAAAAAATGTTTTTAGGATACATGTGGAATAGTAAATAGGGTATGAAAAGAGCATTTTCCTTTATTCTACCATCGATAACATGCGATTTCCGATAATTCGAATTTTCGATATCTCGATTTTTTTCTCCTTTCCCTTCAAGTTCGAGATATCGAGGTTTGACTATATCAATATAATAATGCGAGGACCCAAAAAAACAATTTAAACGAAAGTAGAACATATTCCATAAGAAATATAAGAAATGAAACATATCAAGCAAAAAATAGAAAATAAAATGCAAGAAAAATACAGAATAAAATTCAAAATGTAATCTATAAGGCGAAAGTGAATTCAAAGGAACTTACACGTTCCGGAATCTTTCGAAAGTGATTTAAAATATTTTCGTTATAAGTTTGTCAGATTACAAAGTATGTAAATAGAAGCGTAAATAGAAGGATCTTCTCATGGTACATTCTCATTGCAGTACTGAAGCGAGATTCATTTGTTAGTTACCTTGGATTGGAACGAAAATGGATGTGTTCAAAGTAATAATATTATATAAGATAATTTAAAGTTTATATTTAACAAAATTGATATTTCATTATAAAACTTTAATAATTTTACAAAATTATTGACATTTATTAAAAAAAAACATGATTTGCCAGGTTTGCACAGATTTTTATTCACGGATTTTACAGAATCAGATTTGCACATGGTAAAAATATCAATTTTGTTAATAAAGAAATTTGTTGTAAATTTATTAATAATAAAATCATACAATTAAGACATTGGTTTTTTATAGAACTTAGTTGGGTATCCATTGTTTTTTTTTTTTATTAATCTTTGAAAGAGTTTGACTATTAGTTCTCCGGATAAATAATTTCTTTGAAAGAGTTTGTCTATTAGTTCTCTGGATAAATAATTTTTACTGATTCTTTTAATTCTATTTATTTGATTAAAATGGCATTTAAATAAATGTTTTTTGAAACATCCGAATTCCAAGTAATTAGTTTATTTATATTAAAATCATTTCTTTTATCCTATAAATCAACCAAGAAGATATTTTCTTAATTTTTTTAATATCCAAATAACAAAAATTAATATTATCAACATGATTTCGAAGCAAGGTTAGTTCATCCGGATAAATATTAATTAACAAAATTGTATAATCTTCAAAATTAAAGTTAGTTAAATTATCAAGAAATCAAAAAACAAATTTAATATCCAAAGTATAATTTTTTTCATAATAGTGTCAAAATAAGTTAACTAAGAGAGACTCAAAATTAGATCCTTGTAATATTCCATCAATTAAACCTTTAGTTATTTCATTAAAAAAAAATTTTTTTTATTAAAAAACGAATTATTAGAAAGGCAGATACTAATTAGAATTTCCAAATAATGATCGCAATTAAAGATATTTTTATGATCATAGTAGAAGATCAAAGGAACATCTTTTAGTTGGACTGCTATTGATGAGATCCTGAAAATTACATGTACGCAATAGAATTAATTTTATTTTTTAATTTAATAATTTCTGAAATCGGTTGATTTTTAATGACAATCCTAGAAAAACCTTCTTTACTAGTATTTTTAATAATTTGATTTATGTAGTTAAAAAAATGGCGTCAGGTTCAGTTCGGTAAGTATTAGATCCACAGGTCATTATACTAAATTTAATAGGAATTTTATGAAATTCTGGACTCATAACTAAGTATGAAAATTGTATATTGCTAATTTTTATTTTTATCCTCTTATATAAAGCTAAAATTTATTTATGATAATATTATTATTTAAATGAATAAGCTTAAAATGTCTACCATTTTTTAATTCCTTATTTAAAAGTTTGATGCAGAATGTTTTACAAAAGATTACAGAATTATTGTTAGCTTCTGTCTTAGTGGAGTAGCAATTTTTTTTTCTTTATTTAATGATCAATTTTAGAAATATTTGTTGACTTGCTAAATTATTATCTAAAGAGTCACCCTAATCATTTTTTGTTTGATAAGGTTTTTACACCCGATTAGGAAGTTCTTTTTATTTATAGAGCATCTTGTACTTTGAATTTTGGACACAGGATAAAAAAGCTTTTATCTATTTTTGATTTAGAGGATTAGGCAATTTTAGCAGCATTTGAACAAGTCACACCATGGAATGATGTATTTTAACCCCATTTTCACTGATGGTTTGAAGATGGACGGTCATACAGCATCGGCGGTGGTCACGCCAAATGAAATCTTCATCCATCTTGTTCTGCTTTTATATACAAATCCCACGCTACCTTATTAGCTCTACAATTTATCCTAACCCAAACACAAAAATAGTACATTTATACAGATTCTAAAAGTTGTCAGACAGCATTAAACAATATTATCCACAAGTCCCATTCGATTGTAGTTAACGTTGTTCATACTCATGAAAATGTGCAAGTTTGGGTTATTCAGTAATGTGGAATCATGGTCTCTGTGACAATCTCGGTAATGTGAAAAGACTGACGAATTTGCTTAATTGACCAAAAACCTTCGATTACACCATTATCATATTCAGATATTAGAAGCACGATTAATCTTACACTTCAGTCAAAATGTCAAAAAAGTTGGAATGAGGAGACAAATAACAAGTTGCGAAGTCTTAAGCTAGATACACAACCAGTAATGAAACAATCGCTGTCGAGAAAATACGAAGTTATACGGAAGCGTTTGAGTATTGGTACTGGCTGTATTATATTTGGATGTTATCCAGGAATAGCTTATTAAAATACGTCAAGAACGGCACAATTCTTGTGCTAATGACATTTTTACAAAAATGCTTTCGTCTTTTTCGATTGAAAGGCTGATCAAATTTCACTTTATTATTCGATTCTGAAACCGAATTATAATTGAACAATTATAAAATTGAGATCTTAATTTTTCGATTTTTATTTGCGCTAGAGTCTAGTATTTGATTTCACTTCCTCTTCTATAATATTATTTTTAAAAATAATATTCTACAGACATAGAATTGCATAACAGGTTGAGTAACATGTTAATTCTAAGTTGTTTTCATCTGTGTTTTTCATAAAAATTAAAACTCCCGGTTTATCAGGATCTAGCTGACAAATATCTAGATACTTGCAAGTAGAATACTAAATTTTTTTTAGCAAGGCCATTGTTTGTAGTATTGTTACGCATCTCGTTGGCATGTGGCTAAGAGAAGACAAAATTTGAAAATAAGACAAATAGCGAAAGAACATATTTTTCTCCAACTTATTCTGTGACAAAAAAATTATTATAGAAGTACGATATATCACGAGAATCGAAGAGTAAAACTATCAATAGCAAGAATCTGTACAATACCATGATTAAAAATACATTGAAAACCCCTTTTGATGTAACGTTTTAACTATATCATTGTCAAATAACTCAAAAACTTGTTACAGTTTCTTGAGTGCCGAAAAATTATCAGCGAGAAGTTTATTTTAATAGTTAGAATTTCAAAAAAGGAGAAAAAGTGCACATTTGGCTGCTTTCTAAGTTTTCTCTCTTTGTCATTCTACATTCAGCCACCTGCAAATTCATGCCAAATGAAGTTGAACCTAATCCCGTACATCACGTCATTTTTTTCTATAATTAATAAGCGTCATAATACCAATTGAGGGAAATGCTCACTTCATAACATAATCACATGAAATCTAAGAATACAATCCCTAAAAAGGCCGTGAATTAGGATTTAAACTTATAATTTGACATTAAAATTTAAAATGAAATTTCGAATCTGATGCCTAACAGAGGGTTATATTAACCCTTCAATACCTTGTGAGTATTATAGTCTTATTATAAAAGTTGAATTTTCAGTAAACTATATTACAAGCAGAAAGAGACTTTAGAAATTATATCGAAATTTTAAAATACATTAAAAATCAAATTATTATGGTTATTATTATTTTTTTTTATAAAATATCTTAAATAAACTAATAAGGAATCAATTAATTTTTTTAAATTCTAATCAGGCTGAAAACATGATTTTTTTTTAAAAAGTGTTACCCTGTTTTGAAGTAATTACGTCAAGTGAGCCACAGTGGCTCAGGGAATGGTTGTAGTGATAACGAATTTAGGATTATACCGAAGTAGAGACTTGAAGCCCACCTAGGTTTAGATCGATGAGCAACAGCTGACTTGGAAAATAAGGGCAGTCTGCGTCCAATGTTGACCACATTTCCACAACCATGCCACTGCAATAGATTTTAGAGCCTTAATGTACCTCCATCCAGCAACGGAGTTATTACTGGAATGCTTTACGTTTTTTATGCCTAGATGAGTATTTAATACATTCATATTTTCTGCTTCAAATTAATAAGAAGGGAATAGTAAACTTCAATGTTTATTTTTAAGACAAAATATACATTGCAGTATTTTTTCGGTTAGAGGTAGACAGAATAAAACAAGAAGTACTTAACACTTTAACTTCCTTGAGAATATTTGCCATTTCCTTTAATATTATCCTGTAAAATTCTTTCTTCCTCGTTTTAACTTGATACTATTGAAGTAGACAACAAGAGGAGTTGAGATGAGGAACAGGTTTTGTGAGCGTATTTGTCCGTGAAAAAGAACCATCAATCAAATTTTTAGCTTCCCACGAGACAACTGTTCCCAGCTCCAACTTTAGAAGCCTTGTCCTAATAAGACCTATAAAGCACCAAAAGAGATAAAAACGTCCTAGAGTTGAAAGGAAAATTTCTGAAAGCGTTCTACTTTATTCTGGTTGATTTTATTTAATAAATAACTCACTCTCTCCATAGGATAAAACTTCGCAATTTATTTTTTTAAAAAAATACCCATATGAACACAATTGTTTGGTTTTCTATCCATATAATAGAAAGTTGAAAAAGTTAAGATTGTTAAAAAATTGTTGAAATAAGGATAAAATAGTATTTGTTAGAAAAATCATACCATTTTGTTCCATGTTTTTTTCCTTGCAAATAAGTGTTTGAGTGGTTTAATCTATAAAATATATAAGTGATTTAAATAACTGAAAAGGGATAAATATATTTTTAAGAAAATCAAAACTTAAAAAGATAATAAATTTTAACTACCTTGGGTAAAGGAAACGAGTAGAATAAGTAATTGCACACATTATTTTACAATAGTTTATAAGCTGCATACATAATTTCAAGAATGCTTAAAAGGAAATAGATAACGACGTAAATTGTTTTTCGGCAAAAGTCTCTTATTTCCCTATATCACATAAAAAAATTTTTATCTTAAGCCATTTCTAAACGAAATTTTGTAATGACCAGAAAAATGCCCATAATAGGATCATTTATTAATAATGGGTAACCAAAAATCGTAGGGTTGTTACAAAAATCGTAGGGTTGTTATCCACTTCAAATCAATGAAACTTATAGTTTAATACTTACTAGATATATTTTTTATATCTTTTTAAAAATATTTTTTTTATTTCGTACTGGTTTGGTTATAGTGGTATAGAGTATACATTCGATGAAGCTTTCTTTGACTAATAAACATTTTAGATTCAATTTACTTAATTGCTAATTTAAATGTAGTTATAAATAACAAAATCATGAATTCTTGCAGTTCAACACTTCGTCTGTAGCAAAATAAATTAATATTTTCTTTTACTGCGTAAAATAATTAAGCGACAAAAAAATTTTATTCTGCGTAATTAAACGATTGTATATACTTTTTAAATAGTTATATTTAATTATATAATAAATTTTATCGAAACTATGCTAAGTTAAGGTATGTAATTGAAAGTAATTATTACGAAATAAATATTTAGCGTTCGGAATTAAGAACTAACTTTTCGCATTTTTCATAAATAAAAATTGGCGCGAAAAAACTATTTGTCATAGTAACCAAAAAGTAAATAAGGCATTTAAAAAAATATTTCTAATAGATTTGAAATAGTAACTGTCAGAAGGATAAGAATTGACATTTTTCACAACTGATTTGGAAAATAAAGTTGTGAAAACGTTGATATCGGCGTGAATAGTGTTTGAGATTTTTATGGATATTTTAATAGAATAATTTCAAATTTTGATAATAAAATAATTTCTCATTTTGAAATTTTCAAACTTTGAATAATAAAATTCGTTCACGTGATGACCACAATGAGAATTCTCATCTATAATTGAGTGCATTTTTATAGAATAATCAGTTTCTTGCTGTCAGTTGAAATAAGAAGCTGTTAAGCTAATACCATGGATTTATGAATATGTTTTGAAATCAAAAAATAAATCATTAATCTATTTACAGCTATATTTTTGTGTGTGGGTGGGAAGATATTTATTCTTCAGAAAATTAGTTTGCTACCTTTTCGAAGAATAAATGAAATTCAAACAAAGCAACATCTATTCTTAACTTATTTTAGAGAGCAATATTTTAATATTTAATTTCCTAACTTTTTCTTTTGCTGGATAAGATGTTCTTTTGTTATGTGGATTTATTCAGTATACATTTATCACACCTATAGATCTTGTTTATTTCAACAGTCAGAATTTACACTTATGCTTTTTTAATTTGATTAATATTATTTTCCATAGCCTTATCAGGTTATTATTCTTTTCCATGGAACTTTTAGAACAATGTTTTTAACTTTTAAGTATTTGTTTACTGTATTTTTAAAGTCTAGATGTATTAGCGATTTATTGACAAATTTAAAATAAATATGCACAAATTAAATATTCACAATATATAGCAATTTCCTCTGATAGTTCAAAATCCCTTACCCATATTAGGAGTGAGATTATAATACCTAATCGCTCCTAAATTTGCATCATCCCTACTAGTTGTTCTGTTTTGTGCTCGGAAACAATCACCATTCTTCTTTCTTTTTTAAGACTTATTTCTCCATATTTATATCACAACATTTTGCATTTATTCTGAAAGTTTCAGAGATTTTGCGACAGCTTGAAAGTTCTTCACAAGAATAGCTTTAACGTTTTAATTTGTTTGATAGCAAGTCATGACGGTGTCTCAGGAAACGACCTTGAGGATACTGTAGCAAAAATAGCCACTTACTCTTCATTACTGCCACTACCGATTCCAGATACGGAAAATTACGTTCGACTAATTATATCTTTGCTGAAACAGCAGTGTGAAATTCAAAGTGAAAACAAATTACATATTATTAAGTTTGCGGTAAGACATTGACCTGCTTTGCGTTTGAGCATAACAGATGTCAAGCTCACCCATCTACGTATAGGTTATACCAGACTGACTTATTTTCTTTTGATGTTTGGGGACCCTAAACTCAGGTGCAACAATTTTAACATTTTACACACTATTCAACATATTCCAATCCATTGTCCGTGTTTTTACCGATATTGTTTTACCATTTATTCGGTAGTTTCATTTTATGTATACAATATTTAATAAAACTCGTCATTCTAACATATTTGCACTTTCATACATATAAGCACTAATGATAATAACATATAAGCACTAATGATATTTTAAATTGTATGTAATTTTTTTATAATTACCATTTTACCTATTTTTTTGCTTTCTTATTTTTTCACCTATTCTCTATTTTACAAGTGATCTCCCTTTTATCTGATTTTACCTATGCATTTTATGATCGTAAGTTGGACGTATGAACTTTCAATTCTTAAACTGTTTTACAACTGTGGCTGGCTTTGGCACAGCCGGTCCTTTTTTGAACAATTAAAAGCCTACAATCCATTTGATTCAAGAATCAAAGACAAAAATATACACTCATATAAGCACTAATGATAATAACATCTAAGCATTAATGATATTTTAAATTGTATGTGATTTTTTTATAATTACCATTTTACCTATTTTTTTGCTTTCTTATTTTTTCACCTATTCTCTATTTTGCTAGTGATCTCCCTTTTATCTGATTTTACCTATGCATTTTATGATCGTAAGTTGGACGTATGAACTTTAAATTCTTAAACTGTTTTACAACTGTGGCTGGCTTTGGCACAGCCGGTCCTTTTTTAAACCATTAAAAGCCTACAATACATTTGATTCAAGAATCAAAGACAAAAATATACACTCATGAACAGTGAACCATAATTTATATTTCATAGATTAAGAATATAATCCACCATCATTAAATTACTAAGCTATTTTACTGAGTAAATTTCTAAAAAATTCAAAATGATTTATAGAATTTTTGACTTGCTTGTATTTCATTTTACGATGTATTTAAAAGCAAATAATTGAATAATTTGTAGCCAAAGCAGTGTTTGAATCCATTAAATTCTTATTTTGCTAAAATTAGAGAAAAAAGGGGAATTCTTGTTAAAAAGTTCAATAAGTGACTAAATCTTGATGCTGAAATATCATAAACTGTGGAATAGTTTTCCCCATTGTGACAAATACTCTGTGCGGTGTAAAGACAAAAGGAGGCTTGATTATTATGATTAACTGTTTGATTGAATCCTGTTGGAAGGATGTTAACCGAAATCCGCCAATTGAAACATTTCCTTTTGTAGTGTGCTGCGGGAATGGAGTTAATTAGCTAATTTCAACTGGGATGATTTGGATTGTTCGAATGGAGATAAAATAGTTTCAAACTCTAATCAAAGATGAATCCTAATATCAGACAGAACATTACGGTGCAATATTTCAATACCCGGAAACAATTGCTTAGCTTAAACTCTTGAGAAATCTGGGGAATATATTTTAAATACTTTGCCTGAAGTTACTGACTGTTACGATTTGATACTGAAGGTCCTAATTTTTTCGTATTATTTAAGGTATTCGGCTGGGAAAAAATCGGCAATTTCAAAGAAATATTCGCTTTTGTTATCCTCCTTATTTAAACTTTAGTTCATTAACTTTTTAAAAAAAATTATTTAAAATTTTGCATTTGAAGTTACACTTCCGAAACTACACTACTGTAAGAAATTAAGAGAATTTGCAGACTTGGTCGATTATATCTAGAATTACTTGACCAATTTTAAAGAAATCTGATATGTACATAAGGGTAATACAATACAAAACAAGTAATTAAACAAGAATTGTAATACACACGCATGAACGTTCGTAACATTCGTTGGAGATGGAAAGTATGAAATTACCACAGGACAATTCAGGCCAATTGCCAGAGGAAATGATAAACTGCCTTTTTTTCAAGCATAAAATCACGCTGCAAGGCCTGTATATCTGTAAGAGGGGACCATACCCCCTATTAACCCATTTTTTTTTATCTTCTGCAACAACTCTTTCATACCTTCCAACTCCAACGAGTGTTACGCACAATCACGTGTGTACTACACTAGTAGAATGGTTATTTGTTTTGTATTGTATCAATGTATATAATCTTATTTCATTAAAATTGGTCTAGTAGTTCTAGAGATAATCAACCAAGTCTGCAAATTCTCTTAACTTCTTACAACAGTGTAGTTAATTACACTTCTGAAGTTACATAACCGAAACTGGAAGTAAACTCACGAGAGAAAAAATCTCTCTTTTTTTCCTTTTTTTCTCCTTTTTTACCCTTGTTTCAAGTATATGAACCATTATTTATTTGAAAAATTATATTGTTTAAATTTGTGAAAAAATTCATTTTCAGAAATTAGTTTTCGAATTATTGATTTTTTTTTTTTTTGTGTCAGAATTTCCAAACATTCCATACGAATTCTCTGCAGAACGTAGAATTTGAGAATTTTTGAAATGCTACACATTTATATGAATTGCTTATGTTTTATTAAACAATATAATTTTACAGGATTGAAAATTACAATGCTAAAACTAGCTCATGGATACTTAATACTTGCCTGAAAATAGTTTCAAGCAAAATATAAAAATAACTAAACTTATAATCAAGAACTTCTTCATTTTACAAGTGTTAAACAAATGCAGAATATTATGATACATCAAAACTGCTTAGTACTGATGTAAAGTTTGATAAGGAAGGTTTTGCATTTGATCTTAATTACTTATTGTTCTTTTAAAGAAACCTTTGTTTCACATATATATTAATATTTTCTACAAATATATACATCGAAAAAAAAATTTTTTTGAGATGCTCCGCTGATTTGTTCTCAAATCAGATTTAGAAATCTAATCACCTTATGCGTATTATAATTAATTCACGATACATTTTAATCTGACACTATATTTTATATTTAAAAAAATTCTATTTTACTTTAAGCAAATTTTTATTTACAACTTTTTGGCAAAAAGAGGAGAAATATAGAAATGCAAAAGAAAAAAATATATCTACTAAATATTTTCTGCACCAATTATTTAACTTCAGCGATGCGATTATAATAATTTAATCTCTTTGCTTATGTAAAATCAATCTCATATATTTACTTAAAATATATAAAATATTTTTCAAGTCTATGAATGCTCCTGAACTATAATTTACTGTTTTAATTTATGTTTTAAATCTTACGAAAACTGTCTTAACCTGACATAAATGTATTTATTTTTTGGTAGCCACTATGTATTTACTAGAGCTCTGGTAATCCATGTTTGCTATCACTTTAAATATTCAGCCGTCCCCAGGGAAATCCTGTACAAATATTCCAGTCAGCTCATCTGGGAAAAGATTTTAATATATTCTATTTGAGAAAGCTAGTATATTAGTATTGATCATATTAGTCTTTAGCAATTTAGATTCCATTGTATCTTTTAAAGTAAAATAGTAATTTGCAGAATAACTGCAATGTTAATTCCAGATATTTATGTTATATTCACTAAATATTCCCTACTAATGCAATATATTTTTATTTAATTCAAACCATCTTCATCACCATCTTTTGAGAGCTGTCCATATATTGTTAAAAAAACTGCTGGAACAACCCAAAGAAACTATGAAATTGTTAAATGTTTAATGTTAAAGAACTATTTATTTATTATTAGGTTTAATACTGAGAGAAATTTAACCTTGTCTACAATGGAATGAAAAAATCACTAGTACTTTAAAACATACATATGAAAGACACCAAGAATATAGCTTTAGGAAATCGAATCATTCCATTAATCTAATGTTTATAATTTTTACCTTTCATGATATTACATATATTCATGGTTTTAATCTTGTATAGCACATATATTACACTGAACATATATTATACTACATTTATGGAACATATATTATATGGTATTGCGTACTAATGTTCATCTCTGCAGTCTTATAACTTTGAGCTCAATCTGGAAGACATGGGAATTCCTGTATCAAGTATTGGGAGAAATTTTACTTTCGTGGAGGACTTGGAGACATGGAGAGGAAAACCACGAAACCTACTCACGGTTAGCTTGATGGCAAGGGGCTCTAATCCATGATCCATATACCACTGAGAACATTTTGAGTCAGCACTGTGGTTAGTGCGAGTCGGGAGCGGAATTCGTATTGACTAGCCATCGCCGTAATTCGAACACTGTTCATCTCATTGGAAGGTAAATGCTCTACACCCTGAGCCATCACGACTCCTCTAATATTTATTGAAGTTAAACTCACCTGAATAAAGATTTTTCTACAAAAGTGTCAGTTAAACTGATATTCAAAATTTGCTATTAATTTCACATGGATAAACTTATTCTATTAATTTTTGTTAAGTTTTCTTTATTTAAGTTATTTATTTATATTATTTGCGCTTATAGAAACATGAAAATAATTATATAAGAAATACAAGGGTTATGACACATTTTTAAATACGAATTTGGTGAGGGATTCACCATACGTTGCGAAATTATTAAAGTCCATTTTACTTGTGATATCGTTTCCCATATCGTGCACGTTTTAACATCTACCGCATTTGGTCCCCTTTATTTTGATGATCTAAATATTACATGTGCATAATCTGATATGCGCGTTACTGAGCGACAATTGCTTGCTAATAAGATTTTAGAGTGGTGTGATCGTAACTGGCATACCCTCTCGTCAACTAAAAATCCATGCATTCCTTTTGTCGATTGCATAGCATGCATCTTCATCCTGTGATCTCTATTAATAACATCCTTATACCAGTTGTGTCAGAAACAAAGTTTTTATGCGAAACTCACTTCCGTTCCTTATATCCTACATTTGAGAAAATGATGTGAGAAAATTTTATATGTGTTGCGAGTACTTTTAAGTACCTTCTGGGGTGTAGATCATGTCATTCTACTCCGTTTGCACCACGCATTAATGCTTTCGTACCTGGATTACATTTGCACAGTCTATGGCACGGCTACTGCTTCTAATTTCAAACGTCTAGATTCAATAATTCATATGTAATGGTGCAATTCGCATTTCCCCTATTGATAGTTTGTATGCCGTGTACTATAAATCCTCTCTAGAGTTACTTTCATGTCATTTTCCTCTCATCCTCTTCGGCGTGAGAGTATTCCACTAAGTTTATGACTACTATATACGCCTCGACCCTCTTATATACCACCTTTTAACTCTCGTGTGCGATCAATCAGACATTTGTTATTTACCATCCCAATCGGTCCATTATTTTCTCATCCAACCGTGGACTATTTCATCGTATCATCTTGATAGTTAATTCGTGTCTTACAGTAAATCCAACGTTACAGCTAGTATTTTACAGTTAGACAAGTTACACAGTGTTTACAGTTACAATTACAACAGTTCTTTACTACCCATCGTCATCAGTATGTACAATATAAAGCAGTTTACCCAGATAGATTTAAGTCCCCTGGACACGTTGGTTGTTTTTGATATGGCTGATCTTACTTACAGTTATGGCATTGTTGCAATTTTTTTCCGTTTTTTTTTTACCACGGAGGCATTTGCTATCATTTTAACTTTACGACTGATTTCGTCACATTTGGAGCGAAAATTTTGCATTTACTCAGACTAGAGCGTTTTACGACAGTTAGGACATGTGACCACCCAATTTTAAATTTTATTCAACAGATACTGATTTCTCTCTACTAGAAGAGTTTTAAAATTTTATTTTGTTAGATTCCCTGTCAAAGGAAATGATAAGTTTAACTCTGCTGCACGAGCTGCCTCGATACCAATAAACTTATCTGTCCCCTTTCCTGACCTTAAAAACTACATACACAAGTTTGTTTGTTGATTATGACAGTAACACTGGGACCTGTAAAGCGAAAACAAATTGCATTCCTTTAGACCTAACTTGGAAACTTGGCCTACATTGCCAACGCCTCCTACAATTGAAAGCCTTCATACGGTTTTTTATAGGTTGCACGATCAGACCACTATGAAGGTAAGCCAGTTTACGAATGAGCCTTTAAATAGAAAACCTAGTAAAAATAAGAAAGTGGTAGCAGATATATGTCTAAAAATTTGTTTAATTTACGAATATGATTGATTTGTTTTATTTACTTGTCTATCACTACAGATTCAATTCTCAAATACATATGATAAATTTCTCTGAAACACTTTTAAAACAGAAATTGGGTTCATGCGCACAACCGGTTCACTTAAGCAGTCTGCGCAAACTACTTATAAGAAACCGTGTGGAGGCTTTTTGATGTAGGAGGTGATGGCACTGCCCGTGCGCAAGGACGATGTCAAGATCACTCGCCCGCGAGTAGGACATACCCGACAAACTCACCTTTATTTTCTGTTTAGGGAACCTCCTCCCACATACGACAATTGCAACGTTTTACTCACGATTCATTGCAGTTTAGTAGTTTGGCCATATTTTAACCAGCTTCGCATCAACTTTGGTAACACATTTTTATGCGTACGAGATTTGTTTAAAGATGCCCTTCTTCTTGCCATCTTTGGGTTTTTATTGGTATTTTAAACTGTATATATTTGATTTATTGTGCTTACCATTTTTATCAAGTCTTATCCATGTATGATAGCATTTACATTGTTTTAGAGTTTTTACCATTTTTACCTGATTTTAATAACCTTACTCTACTCAACCTTTCAATCTATTTTTAAAACCGTGTGTTTGGCGCAGCATGTCCTCTCCTGAACCTTGAGCTATGAAACCCCACATTCAATTCAATGCAATTCAATACAAGTGATATCCTAGCATAGGAAACCAAAGAAAAATATTCCTAATTTTGAGCTGCAAGCTAGTAAATTACTCATAATATAAAATATTTATGAAACCCTTTGGAAAACTCTTTAGCATGCAGTGGGAGAACCGGTGACCGAAGTGAGTTTTACAGTATGTAGTAAAGATCCATCGTGTCTTCGAACCCATCACCAAAGTCAGGTACATCAAATTCGGTGTGGATCGGATCAGAATTACAGATTTGTATAAGGAATATATACAAACGTTTAAGAACTCTGTTTCATTTATATAGATTTTTTACGTTGCAATAAACTTTAACTTTGTAAACAATTACTTTGTAAACACTTTGCACGGGCACAAATACGCATTCTAAACCAAGACAACATTTTAATATTCCGCATCAAAATTTGGAATTTACTAGTTAGGTTGAGGATTGTTGTCATAGAAACTGAGCAAATACAATAAACAACTTTGTTCACACATGAAAAACACTTAAAAATTCCACATCCAAGGGAAAAAATGGTAATTTACATCAAAATCCTTTGTGGAACATGATCACGCAGTTATTTCAATCAGATTTTATATTATAGCAGCGTATTTTCAAGCAGAACTGGCCATTTTGAAAGAATTCTGGCCAATTTATTTTTACTAAATTTGTAAATAAATTCTGCAAAATTTTTATTCAGATGAAGCAGTTCTTATATTCATATATTTATAATCGAAAAATTACTAGTTAAATTTAGCACCAATGACTCATTTTTTACCTCTTTAATCAATTTATAATTAAAAGAAATTTAATTTTCTAAGGTTTTCTTTATTAGAATTTACCACTCAAAGTCATATATATTATCATCAATATCACTATACCTGTATAGCCCAATTGCGTAAAAGCTTATGCCATTTAGTAAACAATTAAAAATTTGTAGTTTTTCTTAAAAAAGTAAAGTAAGTTCATCTAAATTAAATTCTTTTTATGCTTGGCTTTATGTTTCTATTTATATTTATTGCTGAATTCCCAAACTAGAATTTTAATTTAAATTCTATTATATTTTAACAAAACTTTAAATAACGTATATATCCCAAAAATTAATTCAGGAAATAATAAAGTTTATTTGAAGTCTATAAATTGCCTACAGGCATAAAGCTACATTTTAATTTAATTCGAAGTATCTAGTTTTCCAGAAAAATCATTCATCCCCTTTTGTATATAGTTAAAAGGAAGTATTAGAGGCTCTGAAAGAGAATGTAAATTAGGATTTTATTAAGTGTATTTATTTAAGTAAAGTGAAATAGAGTAAATATAGATATAATCCTATATAGCGTATTATGGGGTAATAGTTTGCTAAAAATCAGTGGTATACTATCCATTCTGCTTTTTATACTTTGATATTTAAGTTAAATATTCACTGTATTCGTAGGCTAAGTATGTTGAACTTTAAGTATAGTTAATTTTTAATTCCATTTGTTTACTTTTTTTAAATAATCTTCTACTGTCTTTAAAGCAGCTTTAACTTACGTTACTATAACTGTAGTATAATTTTGAAGGTTTTAATACAAAACATTATAGTCAATTTAATTTAATCTCACAAATAGCATACACTATATGTAAAACATGTAAATGCATAATTTTGACTACCGAAATAAATAAAAAATCGCACTTTAGTTTTAAACCATTATAATTACGGTAACCAAGTCACAATTATACACTGGTGGAAAAGTATGGTCAAAACTAACAGAATATGTTGAAACGTACCGTATTTCTGGCTCAAAAGGAAAGTCAAAAAGCTCGGTAATTTTTACCAAAACACTTTGGTAATCATTTTGGAAAAATTAACAATAAAATGTGATTTTCATTATGTGTGATAAAATTCTGTAGATGATATCATAATGGATCGCATGAAAATCATTAATTCGGTTAAAGTATTCTTCTTTTTTGCAGTTTTTACTTAATTTGGGGTAATTAGAACGATAATTTTTAAAAACCGGAATTTTTGTAAAATATTTATTATATGAATTGAAAATGTACGAAATTCATATTTTATAAACCATATATTTTGGTTTTATTAACCAAAATTCTGTTGTTTTTTGTTTTATACCAGAAATGTCATTCCCAAACAGTATGGTACTTTTAAAAGAATTTTTTTCTCCGTAATTTCCGTGAATGTCTTTACGACATTTAAATTAATGAGTCCCAAAAGTTCTTGCATATAAAGCCTTATTTTCTCTACTCTATTATCAGTCTAAACACTTCAGTCTAATCAGTAACTTATTATCAGTCTAAACACTAAACTAAAAAAATATCTATCATTCCTTCATATGTTTCTAAATTAGAATTCGCTTTAAAATGTTTAAATTTTCTAATATAGGTGACAGCTTTAACGTAATGGTTGTGTGCAAACTTCAAAACATCTTTGCAAGATGGTCTCCAATAAGTAATGTCTACCCTAAATATCTTAATCTCTTAGTATAATTATTTCATTTTAAAATTTTTCAAAAAATGTTCAAACAAGGCATAAAATATGTGTTTATAGTATATATATATATATATATATATATATATATATATATATATATATATATATATATATATATATATATATATTATATATATCGTGCATGTGTGCGTGAGCGGAGGTGTGTAACTTATGGATACATACAATTCTTCACAAAAGTAGTGTATTTGATTGTTCTTGGTACAAATAAGTTTGACATAGTTCTATAATCAAACATTGTTCTATTTTGGGATCTGTTGATGACATTTACTGATACAGAACTATGGATTATTTAATCTTCTTTTAAACTTAATTACCCCGAATGATAGAACTGTCACTTCCGCACATCACATGCCAAGCCTCTCAGCGTTACTCTTGAAAGTATATTGCTTTCAATTTGCATTTTCATATAATAAGCTGTCATCATCTTATTTTAAATGCATCTGACGTATTGAACGTAAAATTAGTATTATACGTTTGATAAATCACTGAAATTTAAGAAATATTTCGACGAATTCTTTAAAGAATTTTCAATTCTCAAGAAAAAACTTAGCAGTTATTGCGGTATATAGCGAGGAAAGATTTTATTATTTTTAAACGTATCTGCATTTTCTTAATTAGCTATCGTTATTTTACTTTGAATGCATTTAACGTTTTCAACTCAATGGACATTTGAGTGACAAATGAGATAATTATTTTCTATATATTTGCAATTCAAGAATTCTTTTATTGTGAGCATAATTAGTGTTTACTTTTTATTTTATTTTAATACATTAATGTATGTAAAAGAACATAAATGTCGCAAAAAAATCCTTTTTTGACCAAGCTTATGAAAACATAAGTATAAAAGTTGTTAATTTAATTGCGATTTCTCTAACTTAGGGATTTTATTTTAACAAACATTTAGTTTTTGTATGAGTTTCTAATAGAAACTCATAAAAATCTTGTTTAATATTTTAAAGATAAGGAAAACTTAATAAAAATAAAACGTTTAATATCAATTTGCGTTATTAATGGAACAGTCTTTCTCGGTTCTTGCCCCAATTACCTAAATCAATATATGGGTGATTCGCACGAAACATGACAATTCGGACCAAACAATTTCTTCAAATTTAAAGTCTTCAAAATAATTTAATTTTTTTTTGTATACTTCTTTAGCTACACTTATTAATATCTTATAGACAGCAGTGTAGTTTATTGACATTTGTTCGAGAAAAAAGTAAAATAGAAATTCACCAAATCTTGAATGCCAGGAAAATGACATATTACCTTAGAAGTTTAAAAAAGCATTCATTTTAATTTAATAGTAAGTAACTCAACTTAAGCCTTTATGTTAGATGGACCATAAATTGCATGAATTAATTCTTTTTATCCACTGTAGAAAGAGACCAAAAAATTTTTGCTGCTGATATGTAGAGAATAAAATTGTGTATAATAATCAATCATTAAATAAATAAATAACTCTGATTACATCCAATCATATTACAATCATACATAAACTTGGTATTAGGTTAATATTTGCTTTCCCTATTTACAGTATTAGCAGTTAAAAAGAATTTCTGGTAAAACTTCAATGTCCTGGCATTCATAAGCCAGGAAAATGACAGCCAGGATAATGACAAATTCGTCATTTTATAGCATATAACTTTACTTTAATTTTATATTTTGGCCGAAGACGCTTATATTTTGCAGAAAACAACAGTATTTCTCAAAATAACTCAGATAAATCTATGAAGTTTTTGTTATTAATGATTTCAAGAAGCCAGGAAAATGACAGCATAAAAACCTTGAACAATTTTTTGAAATAGATTTTGAGCCAGAAAATTGGTTCTTTATTCATGCAACAACACATGTTCAGATAGGAGGGTATCTAATCATTCTATTAACATTAGATATTGATTCCTGGAGCTATCTATTTTGGTTATAAATCACTGAATAAAAGTAGGCAAGAAAATGACAGATTTTCTTGGGACAAACAAATTATTGACAGAAAATTTTTTTTAAACGAAGTTTTAGTAAACAATATCCTCTGCGTATATTATAGAAATGTTTACATAGGATAAGATAAAAAAATTGGATTTTGAAAAATGTATGGGAAGTTTTGAAGCTAGTTGTTATTAGAAATATTGTTTGGACAAGCCAGGAAAATGACATTTTGATATTCAATTAAATTTTAAAGTGTACGAAACAGTCAATGCTAGTGCAAAGTCATTTTAAAATGCTAACAACAATGCTATGTATTAATTTTTTTAAAAAAGAAGTTCTTTTAATATTATGGTATTAGATCTTGGAGCAAGAGACAGTGAATTGTCATGTTTCGTGAGAATCACCCATATATAAAAATGAATGTGTGTATGTAAGTCCTTTATAGACTCCTGTACCAAACGACTAAGAGCCATGAAACTTGGCATTGCAGATAGTTCAAAGCATGAGGAAGGTCACTGTCAACATTAGAACATTCTTCGAAAAGCCGTTCCATCGGTATGAGCGAAAATCGAAATTGAATTTTCTGATTGGTTAAATGTTAGTCATTATTTTAAATGTTACTATAAATGATTCAGTTTTCAAATATCTTGAGGATAAAAACAGGGATATTTTTATCTTACAGATCTATTAATTTAAAAAAGTAAATGAAAGTAAATTACATATGCTTTAATATTTAATTATGTTGTTGTTGCTGTTGTTGCTAATCTCGGAATCGTCTAGCAGCGCTAGACGACTCTCATGAATCCGAACACCTCCAAAAAGTCCATAAAAAGACTTGAGTCTTACAGGACCGGAAGTTTAATTTGTAATAGGAGACATTTGACAGTAATGAGTTGGAACATAAAAAATGGTGAAAACCAAGGTCAAATAAAGTCAAGTACTAAAGGAAAAAAATGATGAAAATAACTGTAGTTCTAAAACTTTTGTCAATCAACAAAAGGGTGAAACGTTGATGCAAACACTGATGGTAAAGGTTGAGGGCATAGATAAAACAGACAGACTCGTAAGAGTTTTGATTGATTCTGGTTCCCAAAGGTCCCATACAAAAACAGACGGGGTAAAAGAGCTAAATTTGACAATAGTTGGCGAAGAAACTTTAAACCATGCATTTTTTGACGGAATAGAAACTGGTCAAGAAAAACACAGTGTCTATGATGTCAATATAAAATCCCTAGATTGTTAATTCGAAGTTACATGTCCAATGTTAGCCCAGACAAAGATATGCAATTTCGCACCGAGATTAAAGAATCAAAACATTTATCCCATTCTGCAGCAAAAATAAATTAACTTATCTGAGTTGGAGACAATGCTTTAGAAATTAAAGTGTTATTAGGTGCGGGTGTATAGCCTCAAACTCTGACGGTTAAAATTGAAAAATTGGATGAAAATATTATGACTATTGAAACTCGGCTTGGGTGGACAATAATGGGTCAACAACATAGAGACAAAAAAACAAACACTATTTTAAGTTTCTGCCAACCCAGATTGAAGACCTTTGGAGCTTGGAGACTTTTGGAATACGAGATCCAGCCCAAGCTAAAACAACAAAAATGAAGAATGGAGAAATTTTAGAACTTCTGGAGCAAACTGTTCACACAGATGAGAGAGGTAGATATGAGGTTAGATTACCATGGAAAGATACTCATCATATCTTATGCAATAATCACCAACAAGCGGAAAGGAGACTCTTGATGCTAACAAAAAGATTAAAAAGAATATAATAAAGTACTGGAAAAATGGCTTCAAGAAGGCGTCATTGAAATGGATGAAAATTGTGAAGAGCCAGGAAGTCACTATTTACCACATTAAGCAGTCATAAAAGAATCGAGTCTACAAAGTTGAGATCCGTATTTGATGCGTCTTCCAAAGATGGCATATCAAAAGCTGTGAAATTGAAAACAATCCATAGAGAAAAATGTAAGACCCTTACCAATGCTGTTTCCCTTGGAAATTTCGCCTAAAGAAGCAAATTCTTACAAACTGAAATCAGCAGTCCCCGTTTAAGAAGGAGTACCGGAAAATATTACTCGATATGGAAGAAAGATAAAAATACCAAATAAACTGGACTTGTGAACTATAAAACGTTTTTACATTAGGAGTTAAAAATGTCTTTATAATCAGAAATTGTTGTCTAAAAAAATTTAAAAGTTTAAAATATATTTTACTGGTGGGAGGATGTTGCGGATTTGCATAAGCGATAAGAAAGCAAGAAATATTTTAGTTTTAATAAATTGGCAACATATTACAAAAATATAAAAAATATAGAACAAAACAATCGATAAGTGAAAAGAAAATTGATGTGTAAAAATAGTTATTCTTCCTATGTGTCTTCCTATGTAAAATGTCCTCGCCCTGTAAATAAATGTGCTCTTGTCTAAAACAACCTGTTTCTTCTTCTTGTGAGTCGTAGTCCAATATTGGTGTAGAATTCAAAGATCGACTTCGCAACACTGCCAAAATCTTAGTCCATTTCACTATGATCCGACAACTAGCTATAGTCTTCACCCAAGCGTCATCATCTGAAAAATGGATCAATTATGTATGATTTGTAGTGCTCTATAATTTAATGATGCCAGCCGAGCCATTATCAACATTCTTACCGGGTCAAACAAACCAATCGAAAAAATTTTTGGCAAATATAAGCAGCTACAATTCATGTTTCCAAATGACTTCATTCGGTGCTACACGTATCGTGAACGAGAATTACATGCTAACATTCAAAGTGCAAGGACAAATTTATCATCGGGCAGAATCACTTCTTCCATCGCCTGACGCAGATAATAAATTTCCTCAGATTTATTATATGGGTAACTCAAATGAGCAAGTCAATCAACGTTGTCGGTTGTAAAGTTGATCTGATTTCGCTACTCGCTTTATAGTACATTTTTACTGTTTTTTCTTTTTCTTTTATTTTATTTTCTGTTTTTACATGTTATTTTTACTTATTGTGTTCTATTTTATTTGTTGTAACATTTGTAAAAAATAATTTTGAGTGCTCCTCACACTATTGTATTAATATAGTTTGCTTTGGCTTTATAGATACAATATCAGAAAGCACTCTGTTTTACGGATATAATCGTGTGGGCTGATGAAAAGATTATATCTTTTTTCCGGCTTTTTTTTCCGGTTTTTTAAATAAAATTTCATCTTCCCCCCTTTTTTTTTATTTTTTTTTATTTTTTATAAACTGTTAGTTAATTTTTTACTTATTACTTATTATTTCCCACATTTTTCATTTCTCTTTGTTTTATTCTTCATTTTCATATATATATATATATATATATATATATATATATATATATATATATATATATATATATATATATATATATATATATATATATATATATATATATATATATATATATATATATATATATATATGTCTGTGTGTGTCACATTCTTTATATCAAACACGATAAAATAAATAAATTCTGAAGTCAAAACCTTGTAAAAGTCCAAAAATCCATTTTGATATTATTCTGCCTAGTATATTCAATTGATAAGATGTTCTTTTCTCAGAAATGACCTAGACTTGAATGATTGCCAAAATACCTCATTTACTCTATGTGTGGGTGTCCTATTAGGCTGAGTCACCCGTCTCGTCTGAAAATTGAGATTGTGTTACATATATATATGTTTAAACATTAAGAATATTATGATTATCACTGGCAAATGCAGCTAACATGGCTTCCTGTTCTTTTGTTGAGATTTATTTTGGTCATTTAATCTATACATTAGATGTCAGTATTGTATTCATTTCATTTAATTGGAATGTATGTGTTTTCCGACCTAAACATTAACTAAACAAACACTAAAATTGTACTCTTAATGGAGACATAAATTTCCCCTTAAAAGGCAATTCACCATGATTTAATATGTATATCAGATATGAACATATATACGAAAAATCTGAATTCAATTTCTAAATCATATCCATTAAGTTAATTAAATAGAAATTAAATAATAATTTATTACATAATCCTGCGTGATTCTTTTTTTTTTTGTCTTCTGAAAATTAGTTTTCCAACTAGGATCATACCCGACAGCTAGGATCACACAACGTTATTGTAGTTTGTCACGTAAATGCCCCATATCCTCGTTTATACATATACATACACAGGTATTGAATTATTTGTTTGAAAACCTTTAAGGACGTAGACTGTTCTTTTTTTCTTGAATCTTGTGTAATTGAACTTCACATTCAATCAATTCAGAAGTATTCAAAGTAAGAAAGATTTAGGCGATTTGTAAGTAATGAAGCTGTGTTCAAAGGTTGACTAAATATTTTGAATTGCCACGTAAGTAAGGAACTATATCTAATTTTACTTCAGTTCATCATAAAAAGCTTGAGGGTCAAAAGAGGACGATTCGAAAATAGAATTATCTTAATTAACTTGAATAAAAATCTTTATGAATAAAGAAATACTTATAATTCTCTTTGAATATTATCTACATTATGTCATTTATTGTCTGCTTATATGATTTTGAATGTAAATAAAAAAAAAATATTTTGTAATTGTTGCATAGTTCAAGTCAATTGAAAAATATAAGTTTTTCAATGAATAAACATTTACATTTTAACAATAGAATAATATGAACAGCTTCTTGTTTGGGAAAAAATTTAAAAACTTTTGTAATTTTCTTTAATTTTTTTGGTTAAATGATCGATGAAATTTTCATTGCATTTTAATTCCTCTTTTATTTTTGTTTTCCATTCATCCAAAAATTCATTCCTTTAAGATTCATTTCTTTAAAATAGTATGAAATGCAAGTAGCACGTGTTAATTCTGACTCTCATTTAGGTGGGTGCATTTTTAGGAGAGCAAAATGTTGCGATAATGTTTTTATGTTTTGCATGTTTTCTAACTTAAAATTTCGTTCTCATTTTTTACAACGAAAGAACGAGATGCAACTGAGTTTTGTTTTGTCCTATTCTTGACTTTCTACTTTTTTGTATTAATTAAAACTTTTCTTTATTTAAAAACAATATCGTTTGAGCGTGCGTGTCTTAAAAACTGTTTTGAGAACTTTTCTTTTGCACGAACCTCTTCACTCATCTTAAAGTAGTTATGGTACTTAAATCACAAACAGTTCTGAATTTTGTTAAATTTTTACTTTAGTGTTGCAAGGAATATTTATACTTTTGAAGCCACATGTATCCATTATAATATTAAAAAATATATATCATATCAAACTGTAATCAGTTACAGGAAAAACCGTATTAGGTTAAGTTTCACTCTTTAAAAGCGTAATTCTGAGTGTTCCTCGGCTTACAAGGAGCAGAAACTACTTTGGAACTCCTTCTGCGACAAACCTTTTGGCCTTTAAACCGGCCAAGGTGTCTGCTCGCGAGGTCTAGCGTAAAAGTTGAAAAAAGTCTTGGAAGCGGTATGTCTCATCTATATCATCTAAGACATCTCCCTGGCAAGTCTGGTCGAGAGTCAAGAATGCAAATGGCATGTACCGTGAATTTTATTTCTCGATATTTGAAAAGAACGGTACTATCTATTCGGCTCCCATCAATGTATGCAATATGCTTGGTGAGACATTTGCTTATATCTTCAGTCCGGATAATTAAAGTTCAGTGCAATGCCGAAAGAAATTTCATTAATTTTCAAACACGCAGATCATCTTCGTACAATCTTGATTTTACTTTTCTAGATTTACAATGCTCATTATCATCAGGTTCAAATACTTGTCCTGGTCTTGATGGCCTTACATATCGCATGCTCCGCCATTTAAATACTGGGTCTTTGTCAAATTCCCTATTCCTCTATAATAGAATGTGGACGGAACAGACGTACCCTACTAAATGGCGTGAGGTTATTGTGATTCCCATTTTGAATACCAGGCAAGAATCCCAAAAACCCCCGGTTAACTATCCCATAGACTTAACCTATGCTGGGTACCAAGTCACGTCAGTATACCAAGGAATGAGTTGGCTGATTCTGCAGTACAATCTGCTACTACTGCTTTAACAATATCTGTACCATTTTCAGACATTAAACTACATATTCTGCAGCTTTTTGCTACCCTTTGAAAACAACATTAGGACCTACAAACTTTATATCATCAAACCAGATCTATACCCCTTTTCTGTATTGCGTCTACGTAATGTCGATGCAGAGCTGAATTGTCTCTAAATTGAACACATTCCATTCACCAATCTTCATCTGCTCATCACATTTTAACTATTTGTCATTGCTTTAACCAACATTGTATTACTTTTTTAATGGCCCTATTTTATGTATGAAAGATTTGTTAGTTGAAATCCATTATCCTAAAATTTTCGCATTTCTGCGAGCTATTTGTATTTTATTACCTTCATGTATTTTATAAAAATGAAATTATAGTGGGTATTTTACCTTTTGAAGTGCATTAACTTACTGTTTAGTGCAGTATATGCTCATTTAAATCGTATGCTAGTAAACTCGTAATCCAACTCAACCCACTTTTTAAAAGCATACTTCTATCAAGACCAAAAGAAGTTCTTGTTTATTTGAAGCTTGTTGTTCAAATTAAATATGAGAAAAGCTCAATAATTTCTGCAAAAAATGATTATGGAGAGGCCGTTTTGCCCATTTAACCTTAATGGTATAATAGAGAGGTAGAAAGAAACTACTTTTCCTAATTTCGATAAATGAAAGAAAGTGCTTTTTGTTTTTATCAATTTTACTACTACCGATTACCTACTACAGATTTTATTATAGTTCACAAGTATTTCACTGTACTTGTAGTTTATGAAGCTTAATAAATTATACAAGAGCTTTTGTTTACATAGATGTTTAAAGTGAGCAGTTATTAGATGTATTTTTATTATTTTTTTACCTATTTGCAAACATTAACAATATTAAATTATGCTTATTATGTGTTTATGGTGGTTAACATTACATTTTAAAAGTAAGTATTTTCTTTTCCAATGTACAAAACACTTTACGTAATGCGGTGAATCTAACAATTTTATACCCTTTCTCAGATTCCCTTTCCGTTAATACACTTTACTATAACTTAAACTATTAGAGCTAGTTAAGTCTGGTTTGACTTCATATTTTGAAAAATGAGGTTGAATGTAAAAGGAAAAAATTCATTGCCATGCCGAACAGAAATCGTACAATATTTTTTCCCTGTAGCTTCAGTAAATTTATTATAATAATAGTCTTTGAGTGATCCCATTGGAATTAAACATCTTCAATTTTTTCTTTGAAGATACAGCAAATTTATTATAATAATAGTCTTTGAATGATCCCATTGGAATCGAGCATCCCTTCTACAGTATAAATTACCTCAAGATATTTTAGAAAGAGTTGATATAGAAAAGTTTGTACAACACTATACGTACATGATCCTTCACAGGTTTAATTATCCTCTTAATATTTTTTTCAACAATCAAATTTATACCTAATATCAAACTATAATCTTAATTATCCAAAAAAAATTAGCATAATTAAGAAACATTTGTTCTCGTAAACGCAATACGTAAAAGGCTTAAACGCTTACGGCTATGTTCTTAGCTGTTTCATCATTATATAAACTGCTGTTTGTAGAAAATGCAACACCATGAAAGAATCATCAGAATCAAATGAAATTTAATGCAGAAACGACTTGTACTGATACAAATAAATGATGAAATTTTCAAAACAAAAGAAACAAATTAAGCGTCCGAAATCAGTATTTGGTGCAGCCACCACGCGCTGCAATAAGTGCTGCTATACGACGTGGCATGGAGTCAAACAGATGTTGAATATCTGCTTGAGGAAGAGAATTCCATATCGCTTGTATGCGCAACCAAAGTTCGTCTTTGGAAACTGCAGGACGCGGATCACGAGTGAGACGCCGACCAACCATATCCCACACGTGCTCAATAGGCGACATATCCGGCGAATAAGCAGGAAAGGAAGAAGTTGCATGCGTTGTGCTGAACAGAAGTCTCTAACAGTCCGCGCAACATGTGGGCGTGCATTATCCTGCTGAAAGATAGCTCCAGGGATGCCTTGAAGGAAAGGAACGACTTCGGGCTGTAGCACTTCACGGACGTATCTGTTGCTATTGAGATTACCCTCAATTCGTATCAAATTGGATCGTCCATGATACGAAATCGCACCCCAGACCATAACTCCGGGTGTTCGACCACTATGTCGTTCAATAATACACTCAGGAAGGCAGCGTTGACCGGCATAACGTCTAACACGAACACGGCCATCATGGGTCCACAAATTGAAGCGTGATTCATCTGAAAAGACAACTTGGTGCCAATCAGCTCGCCAGTCTCTGTGCTCAAGAGCCCACTGCCGACGCAGCCGTCGATGATCCGCCGTGAGGGGAATCCTGTATAATGGCACCCTTGCACGCAATCCACGGCGCAGCAGACGACGACGAATTGACGAAGCCGACAATTGTACACCTGCAGCAGTAGACCAATGTGCTGCCAGCTGCCTGGAGGAAGCTGTGCGATCATTCACCGCCATGCGGAGCAGGTGTCGATCATCGCGCTCTGACGTCACCTTCTGTCGTCCAGTGCCTGTTTTTCGAGTTGTTCGGTGCTCGTCGGTCCACTGCTTCCAAACTCGCATCACTGTAGAACTGTTCCGCTGCATACGAGCTGCTATTGCGCGATAGGAAAATCCTCCTTCTCGAAGGCCGATTATCCTCCCTCGTTCAAACTCCGTAAGTTGCTTGAATTTCTTATTCTTCCGTCGTGGAGGCATACTCAGGTCTCACTAAACGTTTGCCACTAACAAATAATCATAGACTATTTTCAACGTCCCGCTACAGCACTTTATTTATACGCTTTCAGCATCAATTCAGAGGGCGCTGCGCGCGCCACGCACGCGCGATGGCTCTGAAACTTTATTAATTTGCATAATATCCTATAATTGACATTTGCTGCGAATTTCATTTGATTCTGATGATTCCTTCATGGTGTTGCATTTTCTACAAACAGCAGTTTATATATATATATATATATATAATGTGAAATAGTTATGTACTTCTAAAAGTAAATTTCGTTGCATTAATCGTTGGCATATGTATAAATTTTCAATAAAGATAGAAAAATAAATAAAATAATACGTATTTAATACGAAACTTCTTATCAGACCATATTTTTAATATTTTATTTTTTATTTAAGTTAGTTATTTTTCTATTTTTAAATTTAATGTGGTGAGAAAGGTAAAGTAAAGAGTTCAGGTTAAACAAGGAAATTACCTGGAAATTATTTTCAGCATTTCATTCTGAAAATTATGCTAGTTTAATAAGTAATAATTAATATTAAATTTAAAATAAATACACGGATTTTGCGTATAACTTTCAGGGTTACATAATCAAAGAAGTAATAAATGTTAATTTATTAGTAACTTAACTGATGGATCTATAGAATGATTTTTCTGTTTGCTAAAAGTATAAAAAAAATGCTAACGGTCTGGAGAGCCATCTGATTTTTTTACTTATAATTACTTCCATTTCAGACAACAGCTGTCAAAGCTGTATTTTCATTTGCAAGTAAAAGACAAAAAGAGAAGAAAAAACTTTAGGTTCCGAGCAATTTGATATGCTGTCTTCTTGGCAAGAACAATTTAAGTTTTCAATTATGTATTCGTTGCAAAAAAGGGAAAAAGAAGCATATTAAAGTTTCCTTTTTCACGTTTAATTTACTCGATCTTACATAAAAATAAGAAATCATTGATGAAAGCACTCATTTCTTTTAGTTTCTGCTAAAGAAAAATTGTTGAAGCATATAAAAAAAGATATTGCGTTATTATTTCCAGAAGTTAAAAATGAAATAATTTTTTAAAAATGTAGAACGCTTTTAACAAATACAAAGAAAGATTAAATGAATTTCCGCATGTTAAATTCATATTTGAGATAAAATTTTTACAAAAATTAGATTTTTGAAATATTTAATTCACAAGATAATGGAATAATACAATAAGACCCGTTCAGACGAATCACTGGTTTTCCATAATGTGACTAACTTTTATGTAAGAACTATGATTATAATCGTCGTTTTTAATTACGATAATTTACATATCTATGCATGAAAAATTCACCGTATTTTCAGTTACCTATCTACTTAAAAACAAGACAACAGGTGCATTAATTCGAATTGAGTTTTTTGGTATTTTCTGAATGTAATTCCGCAATTTTTGACTTTTTTCAACATTTCTTGAATTTCGGGGAATGAAAATAAGAACACGAGCGAAATAATACATATTTATTAAAGCTTTCGTGAACATTTTGGAATAACAACTATTTTTCATAGAACATTTATTTTCCTTTATCATTAACTTACTACTATTTTTTGAAGAAGCTTTTCTATTTTTTTCATCTACCTGAATGAATCTATTTAAGCTTTCATGCATCCCATTAAAAACGGTGTTTTATCTTCTGGCAAAATTTTATTATTATTTCTTTTTTAAAACCGGAAGAATTTTTCTAATATCTTTCTTAAAACATACGATTTCTTTAGTAGTTAAAGAGTATTTCAAATTTATTTTTTTATTAAAATAAAAATTATTTATGATTAGTATTCCAGAAAAGAGGAGTGTTTTAGAAAAAAATGCCTTCTGGAACATTTCATATAGCATTGAATATCATTGAAATATAAGCAAGAAAGGAGTATTTTATTATCCATAGTTAAAATAATGAAAAAAACTATTGTTAAAGTTGATGAAAAAAGTGCGGGTTACGAAAAAAAGACGGACTAACAATGTTTAAAATTCTTTTTTTTCTTTTTTTTGTAATGGTGGATGTTTTATAACCGGCGTCAAACAGCTGACCCAATTCTGAGTTTAAGACAATTAATGTTCAACCCCTTTGTCTTGTGATTTTGAATTCAACCTAGAAGACTATGGAATTCCTGAAACAAGTATCGGAACAAACTACCTTTCCTGAAAGACGCTTTGATGGAACTAATCCAGATTTGCGTTAAATGGAGAAGAAAACTATGAAAACTTCCCACGGTTAGTCACAGGCAACGGGGTTCTTACCTATGAACAATATATGACTGATGACTAAGGATAGTTTACGTGTTTACGTCAGCGCTGTGGTCGGTGAAAGCCAGGAGAAAAGTTCAAATTCTTATCAACCTGCCACCGCTGTGATTCGAACTTGGGAAAATTCCCTGGTGGGCAAATACTCCTTCTCCTGAGCCATCGTGGCTCAATGGCTTCCGTTTGACAAGTTTTTTTCAATTTTTGACTACTTTTAGGAAGGTTTTGCTACCTTTATAACTCCATATTTAGAAATCTGTTTTAAAATTTAGAAAAATAATTAAAAAAAAATTAATATTTTTTTCCTAAAGCATGCATGTAAAGTAATTATCTTAGTTTTTTTTAAACCAAAAATCCTTACCATTTTTCTTTTTATTGTGAATTTTTTTTTCCTTGTATGCTCGAAGTAAATTTAATAAGTCGCAAATGAGCGTAGTTTAAGAATATTGTTCATGATATTTCTGTTCGCAGAAATAATTTCCGTTCATTTATTAAACAATGAACAATAAATAATTGAAGAAATATCAAATGCCACGTTAATAAATATCAATTGGTATAAACTCCATTTGTAGCTTAACATTTAAGTTATTAAACTAATGATAATCCTACAAAACTATGCTAATCTCAATCCATACAAAATAATGCTAATCCTAATATTTTAGAAATAAATTACTTTAAGAATTGCAAGTGGGATGAGTATCTTAAGAACTACATACTCTTCCTAAATTTAGTTATGTTGGAAATTTACAAATATTTTTCAATCAGTAAAATCAATGAATCAGCCAAAAATCCTACTTGTGCCGATACATTTGTAATATGTATTTTACCAACTGATGTGTTCCAAAACCTAATACATTTTGGCTTTGATGCCTTGAAATCCGCATTCAAAATCGTTCCAGAAATGAATGAATAGATTGTTTCTTGTAAGTAAAAACGTTAAGAATAAAAAATGAATTTTATTAATTGAAATAGAACTTAAATGCGGTATTTTAACAGTAGAAGAAATATAATTATTAAAAAAAATTATAATTCCAGACATGAAATAATCGGATATATTTGAATTAACAAAAAAATACCTACTGAATGCAAAGATAGTAGAATATTTTACTTAAAAGGAGTTCATATCAAAATGTAGGGTCTGTTTGTAAGAAACTCACAATTTGTGGAATATCATCGCAGGTTCTTTAGACTACCAAAATCAATTGTACAAATATTGAAAACACTATTTAAATAAATGAGCAATATTTAAATAAATATAAATGGTTGTTTTGTCATCACCAGCTCTATTGATTAATGTCCGAAAAACGTTTTCATGCATGAAATATAATTTGTTTTAATTTTTTCACTCCTTTTAACTTTTAAATAAAACTTCAAAATCATTTTAAGCTTTTTAGTGGCAATATCATTTTCCTGTAGATCTTTTGTTAGGAATAAAATTCTAAATGTAAGCACAATATTCATTGTATTTAATATGTAATTTAATCATATGATTATCATAAACTGACGAAACTGCCTTTAAATAACAGTTTCTACTTTTAAAAACATATATGAAAAAAAAAATGCAACTAAAAGTATTAAAGCTTTTGCGACTAGAAATAATTCTCTTCAAGTTTGAATTATTTCCTTCATACAAAACTTAGTCTGCCCATTTTGTCAATACATTCGGAAAACTTTTGTAACAAATGATTGCAGAAGAAATAACATTTTCAATTAATGAAAAAGAGTAAGCTCTTTTTGCCTCTTCTTTCTATTTTAGTTTCTAAGAGAAGCAAAATGGAAAAATCTGTTGATTCGTTGAAATGCTGCATTAACTATTACCGTTGTTAGGAGTTGCATTTATTTATTTGTCTTCAAAAACTAAAGTTTATTTTTCTAATTATAAACACAATTCAAGATCATTTTCGTTGCTTCCAACATGGGATATTCGATAACAAAATACACTTTTATTTAGGTTCATTAAATCAGAGAATGTTTGATGATTATAAATTGCTGTTCGTTGCTATTTTTCGAAAGGACGTTAATTAAAATAAACTATACAATTATATATTGTTCGAATGTACGGCTTCAAAAACATTTTTATATCGCTATCAAGTGATATAATCTATAACACTTTTATAACTCATTGGAGTTTTTTAATATAATTTTCGTATCAATACAATAACGGTTAATTATTTCAAATATTATTGTTTCACAAAATTATTAATAATATTAAGTTTCTTTCATCAAAGTATTTAACCTTAACCAATATGTGAAACTGATGAAACATTAATAACTCTTTTACCATCAAAATGCTTAAACATTATATTTTTGCATGGATGTGCATGTAAGGATATTTTGGATGAGCATTTAAGGGTTGCTTATATGCCCATCCTTAGAACTATCGGTTAGTCTCCTTGACTTCAATAGTGCAGTGAAAAATGCTGAGCTCATGCACGTTTGCTAAGAGCTATTCTGATTTTTTTTCGATATACTGAAAAACTAGAGATTTTCTAAGCGGTTTATTCTTGAGATTCTGCTATTCTGCTATATGTCCTTATTGCATTGTTGTACCTGTTATTTCAAAGTACTCCTTTATGTGCATCTTCTTATCACTTTTCATATAAAATCATATTGATAATCTTATGGATTGATTAGACAGAACTTTTCTATATTTTATATATTAGTACTCTATATATTGTGTTTCTAATTTCATTTTCTGAGTTGCATTTTGTACTTCTAAAAGGTGTAAGGAGAATTCTCCAAGAATCACCAGTTGTATTAAAAACAAATAAGTATATATATATACATATATATTATTATAAAAAAACATAAAAGAACATAAATTAATCAAAGAAAATTAAATTTTTTATATAAAAACCAATTTTTATTATTTACTAAATAAATATTTGAGCAAATATTAAAAATAGACTATTTAGGATGTGTAATGCGTCTTTAGATTTGAAATTAAATTAAAGAAATTAGTTTCTATTTAAATTTAGTAAAGAAAAAATAACTTGAAAAGATATACTTTTTTGAACGTGAAATTTAATTTCAAAAACTGTATTCCACTAAAATTTTTATAAAGAAAATTTTATTTCTAGTATTGGGAATATAGAGAAAAAAACATTTTATAATGCGTCTAGACACTTTTCTGAGCAAAAACATGAAATCATAAAAAATGAACATAATGAATAATAAGAGTTGGAATTGTAATTTTGTAACTTTCCATTTAGCTACGTTGGAATAATATTTCAAAAATGTTTGTCTAGGGAAAATAAATAGTGTCCTTTTAAACAAGACCAGCATAACGCTTCATTTTCGTCTTATTTTTTTAGCTGAAATACATCATGCTTAAATTAAATTTGATAACATTTAATTCCTCATAATTTTATTTAATATCTCTTTATGCATTAATTATTTAATAAGTTTTAATTTTGAACTAGGAATATCATTGTTCCAACTGCCTTATTTTCATTATTTTTAACACTAATCCTAATCAAAAGATAATGTCTAATGTTAAAAAAAATTCTAAAAAATGCAGAAAGTCAACTTCTGAAATTTATATGTATTGTTAAATATTAAGAATGTTAAGGTAAAAAAAAAAGAATTTTTCATTGTCTCTTTTAAAATTGTTGAACGTTATGGTTCGCTTACTATTTCCTTTTTAAAGCGATCGAACAGATAGCATTTAAGATGAAAAAGTGCTGTGAAAGTGATTTTAGAATATTTTATACATAAAAAATTATAACTTTTTTATTAAATTAAAAAATTATCGTTATTAAGATTGTATATCGTTATTAAGATTGTAGTATATCCTGCATACTTGAATGCGAATCACATGGATCTTATATTTGTAGATAGTCTTATATGACGTTTTTTAGCTTTTTATTTATACCTTATTGCTCCGTTTGAATGATAAAATGTTCGGATCAAATCCTATTTTCCGTTTTATAGTTCAATCCTTACGCAAAGCAAACTTCTATAAATATACAGAAATGCTAATTATAATTGGTATAAATTTGCAATAATATTGCTATAACAAATCGTTTTTACATGTTATTGATTTATTATGTGCTTACCATTTATAATTCTTATTCAATTTTACATACTTTTGAAAGTTAGATAATACACTCTATAACAAAAAATTCGACTCACCAAGAAGGAGTTGTCCGATTGAAACAAAAGTGTTGGATAGGAAGACAATGTACAGAATAGTAAATGATTAAAATTTCAGAACAATTGAATAATTTATTGCAGAGTAACAGTAAAAGTTGAATAAGGTGTTGATTAATCGCCTTCCCATCATATCCCAGACATGTTCGGTGGGAGAGAGATCTACTGATCTGGCAGGCCAAGGAAGAGTTTGACAAGCTTGCAGACAGTTCATAGCAACACGTGCCGTATGTGGTATTGTCTTCCTGAAAAACCAGCCCAGGGGGCTGCAAAAGGAACGGTAGCAAAACAGGTCTTAGGATGTCGTCGACGCACCGCTGTGCAGTAAGTGTACCTCTAATGACGACCAAAGGGGTCCGGCTGTCAAAGGAAATGGCACCCCAGACCGTAATGCCTTGCTGAGGGCCGGTGTGGCGTGCAATAGTGAAGGCAGGATCCCCCCTCTGCCCCGTGCGTCTCCTTCGATGATCGTCAGGACACAATTGGAAGCGGGATTCGTCGCTAAAGACTATACGTTCCCAGTTGGCCTCATTCCAGCTATATCTATTCAAAACATTCATCCATACGAAATTTCAAAGTAATTGGATGATTGCTTTTTAGTGAGTCGATTTTTTTGTTATAGAGTGTATATTGAATATAATATTGAATTTGATAGTGACTGGGGAATCCCGTATACTCTGCGTTGTTACCATTCAGCAGTAAAAGGTAAAAGGAGACGAAATTCTGGAAAAATAGTATTCTGTCAAAACCTAGTTAGGCTTCATAAACATATTAATTGTTTTTTAACCAAGCAATGGAAGAACAATTATTCATAGAATATAAGCTAATATATCAAAATAAAGTAATTTTTAAAAAGAGAAACTATAGTGTTAGCTATTTAAAAATATTTTTTGCTATAAAAATCAAAATTGCTTAATTCTGATTCCACTGAACATTTACCATTTTCATAGTCATGTGAAGGGTGAAGGGTACTATTCAATGTCTGTATGCTCAATGTAGATATTTTCAATGTGTGGGTCTAAATAGGTCACTTAAATAATATTTATTATGAGTGGTACTATTGAGCAGTAAACTAAGATATAAATAATTTCAAACTTTCACTCTCACTTAAGAATGGCCTTATATAGACAGTTATAAATAATTTTTTATCTGATTTACTTTTATTTGGTTTTAGCAGTGGTAGAGTTGATTGGAATTGACCAAAATCTATTTTATTTTGGTAGTTACTGTGAAGTGACTGTTTCAGCAATATGTTTAATCATCTGCACGAATGAATTTGCGGAATTTATTTTTCAATTTAATTCTAGTCAGAAACATATAATGTATAGTCTCTATTTCTTAAAATATAAATGTTCATTTTATAACAAGAGTAAATGGATAGTTTATAACAAGAAAATGGATATTTGCGGAAAGAATTTCAGGATATTTAATTTGTGAAAAGCAGTTTTAAGAAAATTTTAGACTAAATTTATTTTGATTTTTTAGAATTTGTAACTTTATTTTTTTAATTCTCAAAGTTTTTTACTTTCTTCAATAAAATTGAATAAATATTTGTTTACTTTCAATGACTCGACACGTGACCGCGTGAATTAGGAAGAATAAACCTGCATAGTTTTGAAGAAACATTTACTTTTATGCTAAGAGATATATAGATTATTTCATTTAAATTTACCGTAGAAATGAGATCTGCTGAGACAGAAGCATTTTGAGAAAAAAAAAACTAATTTAATCAATTTCATTTCATGGTTTCTCTTCTGTATATATGTACCTCTAATGACGTTCTCTAGAAACCAAACGTGTTTGCTAAAAAAATCTATACTACGTTATTTTCTGATATAATGATTTATTTTAAATATTTTGAATTCTATATTTATACCAACAGAAATTTGAATAAAGCAAATGAAAGTGAATTCATCCGAATAACAGTTTAACTTTTTTTTCTTCTAAAATGAAACTGAAACGAACTTTTGCACTCTGATTCCGCGAGACCGAATATGTATTAATTATTAATCGTGATGGGTAGAACGTAATTGGAATCAAGACATCTTAATTAATAAGCATTTCACCAGACAAAATGATTCGTTGGCACATTATGAATAGCTCACTTAATAAATTGGTACCTGTAACCGACTATCTTAATTAGCTGAAATATTTGATTTATATTTAACCGCACACAACGAGCAAATAAATTTTGACGCTTCAGTTATTTGGCCTCAAGTATTGATGATTTAATTAAAATCTGCTTTCTTAACCCGAGGTATCTTGAAAACATTATTTATAGGGACCAATACATCTTTAAAATAAATTCATTGTCTTATTTAATTTTTAAAAGATATCGTTAAACAAATTGAAAATTTGTTACAGGAATGTTATCTTTTCCTAATTTATGTCATGTATTAATTCAGTCATCGGGAAAATAAAATAAAATCAACAGTATAAACTGTATCTAAATTAATAACAGTATTTCGCATAAGTAATGTTTTCCTTTATTCTAGTTGATGTTGTCTTAAACTTCAATTCATTTAATCATTGCTAAATTTATATTAAAATCTAATATAAATCCAATACTGATTTATTTCATATTTCATTTAGGTTTCGAACAAAAATTGCTTATTTATTTTTAAATGGAAGCATGGTTATGAATTTCTTCTGTAACGCTATACCATACAGGAATCATATGGAGGAAACTCACACATCTACTGGGAGATATTTTTAAAAAAAAACTTGATTTAAATTTTTTTCCTTTTAAATTTTTAAAATAACTGTAAGTATTTTGTTTTAATATTTAAAATGCTTCCTTTATTTTGGAGAGTCATATTCATACTTTCATTCTTTTATTTATTAATTCTTAAAAAAAAGCAATTCAATACTTCCTGAAAGAAAAATTATAAATAAAATTATTCCAGTCCTAAATTTTTGAAGAAAATCAAAACAATTCAAAATATGTTTTAAACGTTTATCAGAAATAAAATAAAGAAAATATAAAGAATGCTGTATTCCAAACCATTTGTAATTATGTATCAGAGGCTTTGAGATAGATCGTCTTGAATCTGCAAAAACATATAAAAAAGGAATTAAAAGAAAAAAAAATCAAAATTTTCAACTTACTTCAAATTAATTGTGGGGAAAACGAGACTGTGTCTAATCTCCTGTTTTAAATAATATAAAAATATAATTACTATTTAAAAAGGAAAAATGCGTTTTCTAAGTATTAGGAATATTCAAATATGGAGAGATGTTTCTGCGGATAAAACCGTCAGTTTCTTAAATCACACCACTTACGAAAATAATGAAAACTAACAATAATTGGTAATTATTTCACAAAATCGTACGCAAAAATGTTTAAGTTAGATGAACAGATACAAGTTGAAAAAGAAACTCTGCTATACATTCCGTATGACATTTCTGAAAAGAAAAAAAAACATAGGGGAGAGTCGGGTAGCCCCACCCAGCGGGAACCCCCGCCCACAGTCAATTTCATATGTATAGAATATTTTTTCAAGTCAATGGGCCATCGGACATTAATTGTTATATTAAAAAAAGATTATTTTCGAAGTTTCAATCATTTATGCAGCTGCTAACATGATAAACAATAGTTTTGAAAATATGTTGAATACAATAGTCATGCAATTAAGAGAAATTGGTTGAATGTTTCGATTAAACTTCATTTTAATACTAAAAAAATAATTTTTTCTATAGATACAGCATTAAAATATGTAGTCTTAAGTTTAATTTGCACGGAAAAAAAATTTTATATGAGAAAAATTGTTCGAGTAATTACAAATTTTCAAAACAATTGGATTTCGGGGAGCCTCGCTCACATGAATGTCGGGTATCACCGCCCAATTTTATTTCGTCGATAAATGTACGGTTCCAAAGATTCTTATTTTATTGCTTCAAATTTGAATGTTATATGTATTTTTAACTACAAATATTGTTGTTATTAAATGATTGTTATTAATGATAGAATTCACTAAACGTATATAAATATGTAATAAATAGAATAATTTTGTGATAAAAATGATAAATGAGGTTTATCTATTGTCAATATATTGGTCACTTTCATTTACACCTGAAAAAACAGTCAGAAAACATAATTTTTGTAACTGGACGAGGCTACCCGACACATTTTGAAAAGAGCTGAAAAACATGTTTTTTGAAATTTCAATTTTTTTAAAGTTAAACTATTCTTTTTTTTTTGGTTTATTCTTTTTGCAGTATTTAATTAGATGGTAAAACAATAGAAACATACAAAAATATTGATTATTACTCAATAATATACAGAAATATAAGCAATACTCCTTAAGTGGGCGGGGCTACCCGACTCATTCATTAGATACTTTTTCCTCGCACGTATAGTAATGGTTTACAGAATATTGTTATTCTCAAAATTCTAATGTTATCAACACACATTTAGTAAAGATAATAAACTGGATAAACGGTTTCTGTTGCTCCAAGGTATGATGATAAAATTACTAATCCTTACCACATTTGCAAAATTTTTATTTTAGCACTAAAATATTTCAAATAGTATTGGAAATTATCTGTAACAGATTATGATGGTATGACTTACAAAACTCTATTCTACAATTAGAGAAAAATTTGGTTGCATTGAAAATATGGAATGTTTGTTCTGTGTTTATTCATTAATGGAAAAATATCCCAGTAATAGCAAAAGGTAATTTAAAAAAGGAAATTCAATAGCAAATATTTATTCCTAAAATTATTTAATGGGATAAATTATAAAATGTATTTATAGAAGGGAAGCAAAGATATTCTCTTCATTCGAGTGATATATACGTTCCCCTGAGGAACGATAACTTTCGATAAACATTGCTACGTAGAGTATTCTGAAGTGTAAATTACAAAACTAATTAAAAGTATTTGTCTTCAGCCTCAAATGGGTTGGTAGACGAGATAGTAAACGTACCATAAATTCTATTACATTGTTTCTCTTAGTAAACCGGATGTAACCTTTTAATTTATTTACGTTGGCTTCATCCTGATTAAGGAATTTCTACCATGGATCTTTTGTAATAAAAACAAGCTAAGTAATTTCTTACTAAGAATTGTTTAAGAAGACATTAAAAATATTATAGTTGCACTAATTCGCATAACATTGGAGGTCGCGTTTGAAAATACTGCTCCCAGAAATAAGGACTTGCGACCTTAATAATGGATTTTTAGATAGGGTGAGAAATAAAGTATTTACTAGACTTGTATTTGCGTAAAATACGAAAAAGTAACAATAAAATAAGCTTAAACTCTGCTAAAGATATCGGATCAAATTATGGCAAATAATATCGAGTCTCAGAGACAATGATATCCGTTTTTACCGGAACTTGTTATGAAAAAACTTTTTTTGATATACCGTAAAATTTACAGTAATAATTACTTATAATTCACTTGTACACTCTAATTAAATATATAGTGCTGTAAAAATTGCGGTTTAATATTTTACGGTAAAAATAGATTATGCTGATAATGCACCCAAAGTGTCAATACTTTATACCATAATTTAATCTTGGATTTTTCTGCAGTGTGACATTACCCAGATTAATACGATTGGAAGAATTTCTATAAAAATATTTTCAGAAAAACAATATGCTGTACAATTTCAAAAACATTATTGCTTGAAAATATGCTTCTTTAACACACAAACAAGTATGAAAATTAATATTTAATTTTTCACAGTGTACAAAAGTAAAAAGTAAAAGAAAGTACAAAAGTAAATGAAATGAGATGAAAAATGCATAACACTAATTAACACAATAAAATATTTATTAAGTTAATTAGTGTTATCTTGCTTAATGTAGCAGATATACATTAAAAACAACGATTAAATTGCAATTTCAAAATAAGCCTAATAGTCGAAAATCTCTGTATTATATCTTTGTCTATAGCGCGAAGCGAAAATTCTAAGATTATCTGCAGAACCTGTGATTAGATTATTGTAATTGCTAGTTTTTGTTTAATTGAAGAAGAAGTCTGTGGCACAAGCCTCCGAACCGTTTATGTAGGAGGCGAATACGAGGAAAATAAGTATAAAAAATTGTATGTTTTGAAATGAAAATGTAAAAATTACCTCTTAAAAATCTATAACAGGTTAAATATATCAAATGTGTTAGCAGTTAATTACCAAGTAAAAATACTTAACGCATATAGAATAAAAAAAACCTAAAATGATTTTAAATTTAACTTTAGTTCACTTTAATTAAAAAATAAATAAACATAATTTAATCCAAGCATATCAGTTTAAATAAATTTATTATCAGATTCTAAACTTTCTGGCGCTTTGAAACGTAGTTTTTTTTTTTTTTTTTTTTTTTTTTTTTTTTTTTTTTTAATGAACTGAATCAATTTAAGGAAAGGGATGTAGAAAAATTGATGTAACCATTTGCCTTTCACTTTCATTAGTGGTTTCTAATTCAGTCGTCAGGTAAAATTCTTTCTTTGTAAAAGAGGATTACAGCTTGATTATCTGAAATCGAAATAACATCCTAATTAAGAAAAAAAAATCCAAAAGATTGAGCTTTAGGGCATTTATAAGACGAATAGGATTTTAGGAGACTGTGCGTATATTTTAATGCCCTAATTTTTCACAAGTACTATTATTTTTTGCACAACTATTTATATTTATTATTTTTTAAAAAATGTTTTATTTTACTTTCGATGACAAACATCGACCGTATTTCGTAATTAAAACATATTTATTGTGCAAACAAATATTGCTCAGGCTATCTCCTTATCTTATCTATATTAGGCTATCTTAGACTTTAATAAAATTATGTTTTGTAAGCAATTTCATAGTAGGTTTTCATTTTGGTTCCTTGATGATAATTAAGTTTATCAAGTTTTGTCCCAGAAATAACATTCAAATTTTATATTTGCATAGCTACTTAAGCAGCAAATTGTGATAAAAATATTTTACTGAAAAACAATTGTCTTTAAACATTTTGTTCTTTGAAAAAGCTCTTCAAAACAAGCAATTTTATTATTTTTCTTGTATAAAAATGTGTTTTAAAAAATAAAAATTTTCTTTGAAGATTACAAAAGTTGCAGATCAGATATCTTCTGCTTTGTTGTTTGCATTTTATATATCCTTACGTTTAATAAATTTAATATTAATAAAATAAATAAAACATAATTAATGAAATAAATTTATTTCCTGATTTCTGCATTTATTATTTCTTATGTTTAACATACAGATTCTTAGAATTTCTTAAGATATAGGGCAGTAAATATTTTTCTGAATAAAACTAACATTAAAATTTATTTTACAGCAGTAAAGAAATTAGTTTTTCTAATAAATAAACATAAGCAAATTAAATTGAATATAAGACTCTCTTTTCAATAGCACACGTTTTAAATGTGTAGCAAGTTTCATTAAAGTAAAATTATTTTGCTTAATGTGATATTTCATGCTCTTTATTTTTCAAAAAATAACTAAGCTTGTCAACTAAGGTATTGTGGTATGATACTGATAATAGGAATCATATTTCTACGAAACCATATATCAAAATCTTGGTGAAAGTAATTAACATCAAAAAGTGACAAGAGGATTTGTGTCTCTGGCTGTCTGTCTCATTGTCTTCCAGAAAATGTGTGCTCTTCTCCATTTTGTTAACTTGACAGCTAAATTGGTAAGCAGAGATGAAATTGAATAAATCACGTCGCTTTATTTAAACAAAAGTATGATCCATGATAACTTTAAGGAAATAGATATGCCATCATATCTGTTTCACTGTAGTACCACTTCTAAATCTGTGACACAATTAAAATATTTTATTACAATATATTGTGAAGCCATTAAAGGCATTACGTATTACCTAGCTCTTAAAATTTCTTTAACTTCAAACTTTAATTTTTCAACTATTCTTAATCCAATTTATTTTACATTAAACCATTTATTAAATTTTTTTTTCATTTTGTTAAAAGCAAATATATATATTTTATTCTCTTACAAACAATAAATGCAACTGCAAACTTTTTTAATCCAACACAAATGTATAACTCATTAATTAACTGTCTCGATTATTTGAATATGAAAATTTATTTTTAAATTTAAGCTGCTTTATTTCTCGAAACACAAAATGTTTCGATTACAGGGTTATATTAATTTCTCCCACTCTATTTTATGATTAAAAGCTGTAGCCAGATTATTAGCAGATAAGAATTTAATACTATTAACGCTTGGTTTGCTTTGGCCATTTTATCTATAGATAGATTGCTAACTAAGGATCTCTTCCCGTGCTCCTAAGTGTCCGTTCGGAGCAAATCAGTCACTGCTAATGTCTCCGTCTAATACTATTATTTTATTATTGCTTTCTATAATTATGACTCATCATTTCCCAGAAGGTCGAGAGACAATACTTGAGACAACTGAAAATAGATACAACGATCCCCCCTCCGCAGTCTCAGAATTTACAGTGATTGGGGATCTCAAATTAAATAAGGCACCGGGCCCTGACGGACTCCCAAATGAGGTATTCAAAGAGATCTTTGGCCTCAATAAATTAAGGCTGTTGAATGTAGTTAACAAATGCTTTGAACTCAACATCTTTCCAAAACCTTAGAAGAGTGCCACAGTCATTCTAATCCCAAAGCCTGATAGGGACTTAACTCAACTTACCTCATATAGACCAATTTCCCTGCTCCTGGTCTGGGGAGAATTTTTTGATAAACTAATAACTAAGCCCTTAACATTCTACCTTGAAACCAGACAACAACTGAACTGTGAACAATTTGGTTTCCGGGCAGAGAGAAGCACGGAGGATGCTCTACTGGAGTTGGTGAAATTTATTGAGCAGGCCCGAGGGGAGAACAAGCGCAGTATTGGGATGGCTCTGTGCATAAATAATGCATTCAACAACGCAAACAGGGATATTTTAAAGACTGAGATCGGCAAACTAGAGTTACCAGACAATCTTGCCAATACAGTTTTGAGCTTCCACAGTAAGATAGAAGCTATGTTCATCGATGATGCCGGAAAATGCGTTTTTAAACAAAATATTTTCTTGGGAGTGCCACAGGGACCGCTGCTGTGGCTGATTTCTATTAACACCGTTTTTAACTTTTTTAACTGCATTGATTTTAGCAACTTTAAGGATTTTAACCAAGAGGATTGCCGTATCACTGCATTTGTGGACGATCTTTTACTGTTACTGAGACACCCGACTTTAACCTTCCGTTAGTCGCGCACTTGTTTCCGACATGGTTAATCGCGTTGCACCTATGAGGTGTTTCTGATTTTTTGAAAGCCAAATGAAATTTAGTCTAGTTTAAATAGTTAATTGTTACCAATTTAAGACTCTTTAGAGAGATAAATATCAAAAAACTTATTTAGAGAAGTACCGAAGATAAATTTTTCTTGCTCCTGCGTCGGATCTCTTCCTCCATCACAAGATGTTCAACCAATTGACGCAAGAAGGTTCTGCGGTTTTTTACTCCGTAACCATTTTCTGTGTATATGACTTGACCATTTATACCTGCTACGTTGAGTAGGACAGAAAATGAGATAAAATATATATATTTAATTCATAAAAATATTATATCCATAATACTTGCGTCAATGGTCGCGCTGCACCAGAGGGGTGATTTGAGCGGTTCCAACTCTCCATCGACATGTTCTAAGGTCGGTTTTACACGGACATTTGAGTAATCCAAAGTTAGGAACATAACATTAGGCTCGACCCCCGGAAAAATCTATTGACGGCAAAGGAGGTGGGAGTGCAGTAGGGATGCACCTGTGAGGTGCGCGCGTCTAACGGAAGGTTAAACAGAATTGATCTTTTGGCCACCCATTGCCTCACAGATCTCTCAACCTGGGCCGAGATAAACATACTCATCTTTAGTGACTCCAAAACTCAATGCATAACGTTTCCAAAAAACCAGAAGAGACTTGGCAGACTTCCAAGAATTAAAATTACTCCAACACATAATCACTCTATTAAACAAGTTTACGAATTAAAATATTTGGGTGTCATTCTCGAGGGGTCAAGCAGCCAAGAGGGTCATCACTCTCTGTCAAATTGACTTAGAGGTCCCAAGTTCGAAAGCTCAGATCAGAGCATTTATTAAAACCCATAATGAGAGCGGATAGAAACAGGAATGACAGAGTTCCGAGAAAGGTTGGCAAACATTTACATTTTTTAAGGACGCAGTTACAAAGAGACTACAGGCCAACTTTTTCCTGAATCAATTCTTAACTGGCCATGGAGTGTTTAGAGAACACCAGCTAAACATGTTTAATAAGAGTCCAGACTGTCCTTATTATGGGGAATATCAAACAATCGAACATTTAATTATCTACTGCGCCCTCTTCCAGACACTTCGCGGAATCCACTTTATTAACCAGTCTCAACACCAGTGCTTTGCTAAGTTGACCTGTAAAGACATCATTAAAAAAATCATCAAAAAAACATTAGAGGATATCCTGGCCAGTAACATATCAGTATCTTGGAGCCAGCGATTTCCATCTTGGGTGTCTGTCTTAATGATATTTATTGGTTTTAGCCTTCAACCTTTTTACCTTCTTTATTTTTTAACCCTTATTGTTTTTACAATATGTTGTTTTTGCTACTGCTTTTACAATTACCATACTTTTAGCTGCCTCTTTGTGATTTAACTTTTAACTTTATCTTTCCGTGGTTTTTATCTGAGATATTTAAGGTTTTTGATCATGTGTTCTTATCTTAATTATCCTAGAAAGTTTACATCTTTGCATTTTTTTTCACTATTGGTTTTAAGGTGTACTATTTTATCAATTTTCGGATTTTAAATTTATAAGAATCTTTTGACTTTAAGTAGTTTTAATAATTTTAATAATTTTATGAGGGCCAGTTGGCCTTAGCGATCTCTTTTGATCGGAGATTTTTTATTAACTGGTTTTAAATTGTATAATTTGGTCTTGGATTTTCTTATCTTGAGAGGTTTTATTCATTTTAAATTTATGAGGCTTTCGACCTTATGATTTATGCAATGACAGTAACTTCAGTAGTCATGTTATCTTATTTTATTATTGTTGTGTTCATAAAACTAGTGGGCTGCTCCCCCAGCTCACTAACGCTAGCCAAGCACCAAAAAATTGCTACGCAATCTTATATGGTTTGCTTCGCAAACCAAGCTCACTTCGCTCGCTACTAACTTAGGTACATTGCAAATGCACAAAATTCTAAGAATTCAAAAGAATCATTCAAATCCATATAACAACTTTTTCAAAAAAAAATGAAATTTTTTTAGTAAATACTAAGTCATTAAAATAAATTTGAATTCAAATAAAGGACATGTAATTCATTAAACGTATTAGAAATGTGCTATAGTATAAAATCTTAAGATAAATCTTAAGATAAAATAATAATAGTTCAATTATAGATAATATCTTAAGATAAAATTTCTAAAACTGATATCTCTTTAAAAAGGCTAAAATTTTGGCTATAATTAATCGTCACATAAATTCCTATTATATAAATTCGTGAAAAAAAGCGCTTTCTACAAAATACTAAAATAGAGATCTATCGACAAAGACTACTCACTTCTGCCTAGCTTAATAGTATGAGATTGCCGCAGCCGATTGGGTGAATTTCAGAAAAGATCACATTTTGTAAGAATGCTCTCTCTGGTTATGTCAGTTTCCGTTTTTAAAAGCGCTATACGTTGAACTACCTCAGCTAGATTTGGCATGTGACATTTTTAGCAGCTATCATTGGTCGATTTTCTAGCGTTGCCATTCGGGGGGAGTTGTAATGAGGCTTTTTTTGTCGCCATGTAAGAGAAATATATATATTGATTTTTAATTTTTAATGTTTATATACTGATAATGTGCACAGCTGTATAGACGTTGTAATATGTGCACAACAGTATAGACGTTGTGATATGTGCACTGCTGTATAGACGTTGAACATAATTAATATTTGATGTTCTTTGTTTGTATAACCTTTTGCAGGTTGAAATTACTCCTCGCGTGCCCTTTTATAGGGCAGGTATCTATAGGCAAGTCTTTACCTTATTATTATTTATACTATTATTTATACTATTATTTTTAATATTATTTTTATTTAATTTTGTATGACCATTATAAAAATATTCCTTAAATATTAGCATTTAATGTTTGACATATCTGCGGACTATCGCTTTTTCGCAAAAGCAATCAAAGGAATTTGCTATAATCACGCCATCATAAAACCATTGGGAATCATTCTTCCTCAGCCCAAACTAGAAGAGATGCTATCACATTTATCTTCTGAGACACTAAGTATAAATATTTGCAAAATATTTTTAATTGTTAAATTTTTTAAATGTTTTTATGTTATTTTATGGTTGAAAGAAAATTATTTGATATAATAAAAGTAAATTTCATAATCATTTTATTATAAAATATCTTTACATTTTGCTCATGAATTTATTTATCTAGAGTTTGCAAGGTAACTCATGCATAACAGAAGCGTATATTGAATTTTATTTTAAAGATTAATGCGAATAATGCTTTTTGACGTCTTTTAATAGGCTATAAGCTATGCTAAAATAATTTTTTTAAAAAATGAATTTGAATATATTTCAAGTTGTTAGTTTAAGATTTACACTTTTAAATTTTAATCGAATTTTTCTTATTACCATTGTCATCCATAATCAACTATTTTACAGATAGCACAAATATTTAAAAAAAATTATAATCCTTGTTTATTCAGAAGGAAAATTATATCTGAAGATTATTTATTTATAGCTTGAAAACAGGTTTACTAAGTATTGGGATTTGTTGAGAGTAAATTAGACTGAAAGTCACGTAGAACAAACTGAAAACTTAAACTTTATTTACATAAAAAGAATATAAAAACAATAAGATGTTGCCAGCACAGGAAGCTCAAACTATCTAACTAATCTCGAACTCAAACTTCAACATCCTCCCCACCCTGGTCGACCTCGAGGGGGATGACCAGAGCTACCGGACGGGTTATATTGTGACCATTAACTCTCAGCTCACAGGATCTTATTTTTCCATCTCGTCCTTCATGCAAGTTCACCACTCTATCTTTCTTCCACATGTGACGTGGTCGGACATCCTCTTGTAGGAGTATAATATCGCCAATTCGGATGTTAATGATATTGTCTTCATTACGAACTTGATGAAATGACCGCAATTGAAGCAAATATTCCTTGGACCATTTTTTCCAAAAGCAGTCGAGTAAGTCCTGCTGCTGCTTGTAGATTTTTCTTAGCTTTGTGTTGTTATTTGGGCTGGATGGAATGGCCGTTAGTTTTCGTCCTGTCAAGAAATGGCTTGGTGTTAAGGCTGTGGAACTGTCATCTTTTCCATCTTCGTATACCAAAGGTCGGCTGTTCAGAGCGGCTTCTATTCCAATGAGGGCCGTGGACAGACTTTCCTCGTCAAGAAGTGCTCGTCCGAGTACCTTTCGTAGACATCGCTTGACAACTCCTATTAGGCGTTCCCACCAGCCTCCCCACCAAGCCGGCTGTGGGGAGGCTGGCAACTTCGCTTGACAACTTCTGTTGAGAGTAAATTAGACTGAAAGTCACGTAGAACAAACTGAAAACTTAAACTTTATTTACATAAAAAGAATATGAAAACAATAAGATGTTGCCAGCACAGGAAGCTCAAACTATCTAACTAATCTCGAACTCAAACCTCAACACTAAGCAACTATAAAGTGTTTGCTCCATAGTTCGCAAAGATGTTTTGGATAAAAATGCTGAAACTGCTACCCTTAAATACATAAATATATGAAATTAAGCTTGGGACACCCTGTTTTATATTGGAATTTAAGTATTTAATATGTGATGGATGCTTACTTCTTTCATTAGATTTCCTATTATTATAGCTTTGCGCTCTTCTCTATTTTTAGTTCTTAAATTTGTATTTATATTGACATTATTTAGCTTGTTTACATTCAGGAATGTTTGTTTATTCGAGTAAAAGCTGAACTAGTGATTTATCCTTCTACCGTCTTGGATTTCAATTTATATAGGAGTGTTCAATTTTTAGTGCTATTTTGAGGATTTAGAAAATTTATAACACACAACAAACTAGATAACACTACGGAAATGATAACACTAATGCTTTATAAATGTAAGTAAATAATAGTGGTCGGACATTTAGTAACTATTCAGCCTTTCCTTTATACATTTATGAGATAAAACCTGTTTTCTCTTACAGTACAAATTAGGATATCAAAATCATGTCTTTTATATTTTAAGTTCACGAATATTTTATTCCAAATGAAAAACATATATTTCATGTAAATGTTAAAAAAAAATATTTTAACGTTGATTAGGAAAAACGAAAAAAATATATTTCATGAACCAAAGAGAGAATACATTTGCTGTAATTTCCTCTGAAAAGAAATTTCACTATCATATTCCATTTTAAAAAACATTTAAGCAAATTATACAATTCTATGTGCTGCCTTTCTTATTATAATTTTACACAATTATAATATGTGTTTTATAATATAATTATGTAAAAATATGCTGTCGAGTAGAATTTTATTATATTTACCTACATGTGTTCAACAAATAAATGTTTATAAATTCTAATGTTTATAAATCTAAATTTCTAACCCTATATTTAAGCGGTTTAAGGACGCAAACAACAAAGCAAACTAAGCAAGAATAAGTTTAGAAAGGCTTCCAGTATAAGATGTAATATGGTTTTGTTTAAAACAACTGCATAAAATTTGCCCTAGCTTTATTTGTAAAAATGAATTCTGTAAACATTATAGTAGTAATTTTTTCTCAGTATACCGTTTCTTGGATTAAAATATAAATATAGTTTATACTAATGTTGACGGCGTTTGGGTGGAGTTTTACAAGAAAGTTTGACTGAGTGAAATAGAACATATGAATTATGCATGAAATGAATAATTTATATAAAGTTATACCAACTGATTTCTTTCCTGTGTCAAATGATGTGTAGGAAAAATTCTTCCTTAAATGATATTTCTTCAGTTTAAGACTATGCACAAATATTTTTCTTTCGTATATTCCTCACCATCAAGTTTCAGTAAATTTCGTTTAGAAGTCTTAGCTTTAAATGGTTCAATAAATAACTTTAATGTTAAAAAAAATTATAACTTTTGAAACAGAAAAAAAAATCTATCTTTAACAATAAATACCTAAATATTTTCATTAGCAACAAAGTAAATATATTACTATAAACTGAAAATATATATTGTATATTTTTTTTAAAAAGCGAAGATTTCAGAATTTTAAATATGCTCAAAATCCACGCTTTTTGGAATATATTTAGCTTTTTTAGTGTCCTTACATTATTCTGCAAATACTTCAAATTTATTTTACTGTATCAATCGCACTTTGAATGACTGCAGATTTTCATGTTTCTAATTTGCATTCATTTTTTCATAAATTCATGTTTCCACCCTCTCTAAAAAATTTGCAACTGTCTTCTAAATATTATCTTATTGTGCATACCGCAAGGAATTCTTCATCAAATTGCAGTATACAGTATTTAAACTTTGGTTGCATCTTCCGTAAAATCCACTTTTACCTAAAAATATTATGCAATTATTTTTACAGTAATATTTAATTAATTAGAGTGACTCAGAGATTTTACGGGAATTATTGCTGTAAAAATTACGATGCATCAGATTTTTTGTTTTTCAACATGATACAGTAAAAAAAGATTTTGCTATAAAAAAGTCGGTATTTTTTACAGTAATTTTATTTTTTTAAAGTGCTGGTAACTTAAAGAATCCCATGATCTCTTAACGAACTAACTAAGAGAAAATGTAAGAATGTGATTAATGAGCTCTAATGTAAAAATAGCACTGATAAAATAAAATGTTTCTGAGATAAAATTTAAAATAATTCTGCTACAATATTATTTTTTATTTTATTTTTAAACATTTCATTTACATGTATTTTAATTTTTCTTTACATGCATTTTACATGTATTTCAACATGTACTTTAAACATGTATTTTTTGTTCATTTTTCAGAGGAAAGTTAAAATTGACGCAGTCGAATTTAAATTTGGTAAACTTGAGATGGAATTACTTATTTATCATCACTGTAACATTCATTTGAGCTTCGCCAAGACAAAGTTCGGGATGTTTGCAAGTGCAACGTCAAAAATAACTCAATTGTGTAAGCAGGTATTGCTATATTTTCGTAGTGCTTCACCCATTTTAAAATAGTTTTAATTGGAAATACTATAACTTGAAAGCATTGAGCATCCGTCAGTTCACATCATTTTACATTTAGAAGAAAAAGACATCCATTTTTCCTCGTTGTTATAAGACTTCGGTTTTATTTTAAAGCTTTAAACAAAACTGAAAATGCCACTAAGGAATATTACCTGAAAAAATTTGCGAATTTTCTCATAAATGTGTAACCAATATACTTCCATGTTTCTGGTTATTTCTGTGGAACTTTAAAATGAAAGTTTGTTATCGATTTAATCTAATTTCGTATGTTTGTTGCTTACATTTGGTTTTTACTTATGTTGTGAACTTACAAGGGTACTTAGACAAATTATGGTACTTTGCATATTTAACTTTCCAAAAACTTATTGTTTTGCTCCGCATAGTTTTCCCAAGACTTAATATAATTAAATATCCCCATTTAATCAATTAATCAATAATATCTGTTTATAAAAGACAAAACAGACTTACTAATTAACATTATTTGTTGCTGTTAAAGATGCTGCTTATCTGTAACATGGAATGATGTTTATGCTTATAATTTTTTACTTAACTTTTTTAGATGTTTTTTATATCAGAATACTTGCAATTTTCTCTATCTAATACAGTTTTTCTCTTTTTATTGTCAGTTGAAAATAAAAAATATGTTTATTATAATCATTAAATGCATTCAAAATGGCAAAAATTTTTAAAACAGGACAAGAATAAAAATTTAATATATATATATATATATATATATATATATATATATATATATATATATATATATATATATATATATATATATATATATATATAAAACTAATTACAGGAGTTTAAATTATTTCAAATTATGCATGTCCTGGTACGATAGAGACTTTTATTACTATGGAGATATCATTATTATAGTTCTACATTTTTCATTGCAAAATATGCAATATTTTCTTATGCAGAATTGATTATAAATATGGGAAGGAAATATATTGATGGAAATGGTGGTACTGAAATATATCAAAAATAAATATCAGAAAAGTCATACATCAAAACTTCCTCCATATGCTACTTTTCAAGACATATTCATATATTTTGGCTTTAAAAGTGAATGCATTTAAAACTATGATCATGATAAATTTTATTAATAAATATGAAAAAGGAATATTAAAAAATGGGCTTTAATATAGTTTGAAATATATATATGAGCAATGCATTTTCGTTATATCATCACTTACTAAAGTTTAAGAGTTGTAATATTTTTGGTAAACATTTATTTCTTATATTTTTATCAAAAATTGGTGACTGAAAGAGAAAAATCATTATTAAAGTTTCGTACATTTTTCACCTGAGTTAATATTTTATGTAAATGAATTAATTCATGAAAATGATTATTAGAATTTTTCATTACATACAATTCATAACAATCGTTTTGTATCCCAGATTTTTTGTGGCTTTTGTTTTTTCAAAAATATATATATCAAAAAAAGTAAGATTATAGAAGCAAGAAGAAAATTATTTTACTACTTATCAAGAAACTAAAAACAATGAATTTTTAATTCATACAAATTTTTTGTGTATACAATGTGTAAAATAAAAAAAAATTTATAAAATTTTAAAATTCACTAGCTTAAAAATTTATGAAGATACTCAAATGAAAATTTATAAAACACATTATAATTAAGTAAGTTACCTAAGTTTAAAATTTCATTACAATCGAGCAATAATTACAGAAATTAATTTTTGGACTCCACTGTAGCCTTAAAGCTGGAATTTCTGGTATACCTTTTTCATATGGATGCAAAAATTATGATATTAACAAATTAAAACGGTATATTTTAGTTTTTAATAACATAATTTTGCGCATTCTATTCAAAATGTCTTGACCGAACAATACGGTAGTTATACCAGAACTAAATGGTTAAAATCAATTTTATATATATACTTTATAAGATAGGAAAGAATCGATAGAAGAGGTCAATGCTAAAAGGAGGTATGTTACAAATCTGCATTCTCGAGAAAAACAAAAAAACTGTGTCAATTGTGAAAAGATTGTTATAACTGCTTCCAAATTGTTGTATTCTCTTCTTTAGACAATCTAAGAAACTACTCGGTAATTGAAAATTGGTGATTGATATTTCAAAACTAACAAAAAGCTTATTTTAAAATTGTTGCATACACCCTTTTAACATTGACCGCTTCAATTTTATTAAACTTTAGTACATTAAGTAAGTTGCAATTTTAAAAATTAATGTCTTATTTAACAAATATCAAATTCTAAATTAAGTTTATTTAGTTAATAATGTTTGTGAATGAGCAGCTGCGATATATAAATTAAATACCTTATTTCTTAAAACACTTCTATCCAACTTACCACTCCTCATATTTGCAATGCTTCCATAAGTGTTTTTTCAAATACGAAGACTATATAATAAGACTATTTAAAAACTAAGAATTATCAGATTCCGTAGTTTTAAGATTATTAAAAAAAACATTCCTAGCATTAAATACTTCATTCTAATTTGTAGAGACTTCTAAACTTATGTATTTTTCTAAAATAAAATGAATTGCAATTGAGTATACTAAACATAATTGTCATCAAATTTGTCTGAGTAGTGTTTAATACTGATAGCAACTGAGTTCAATGTTAATTTTTTCCATTTATTTTCGACTAAAAGCCTTATTATAAATAAAATTTTCGGATACAGCTACTATTTTTTAAACTTACATGACAATAGCATAAAAAATTGGTTTGAAAAAAAAAAACATAGTACTTGAAATAAGACCAAATACATATTTCTATGAATAATTCAAATCGTACTTTCGTGAGTTTTCTCGAACCGGGTCTCCGAAAGAACTCAGATAGTCCAAAGACACATTTCAGTTCAAAGTCCTAAAAATATCTCCTGAGGCTATGAAAACCGAGAAAAATACGTTTTTCAAACGCATTATAGTTTTATGAATGCGCCGTCGGATGACCAGGAAAATAAAAGATAATATTTGGAGCTCAAAGGTAGATACCTATTTTCTTCAGCTAAAGTCTTAGAAAATGATAATTTAGATTGGATACATTTAAATATGTTGTGAACTTTAGACATATATTATTTTGATGTTATAAGTATAATATTCATGAGTAGTATAATTCTGCCTTAAAAACAAATGTAATTTTCAGAAGGCAACCATTGCTGTCTTAAACAGATACATATGACATGACAATTCTATCTTTAATGATTATCTTAGTTTATACACGTAAATAAAAGTTCTGGTCTAATTACTGCACTATTGTAAAATAATTACCACTTTTGGTAAAAATGGTTGGTTGGTGTCGTATCCTCTATAGAATCATATTTCATGGTGTGCTTGAATAGTTTTTGTTATTTCTATAGCATTAAAAGAATACAAATCCTCTTCTGTGGGGTAGTTTAAGAGGTGAAGGCCTGCAGCGACTGCAGGGCAGTTAAAAACATGATATGGTGTCAGTTCCACATTAAGACAGTTGCCACAGTTTTGATATTTTCTAGTCTTATCTGTAGAAATTTTCATGTTTTTATGATGTTTTGTTCTTAGTCTGATGAGAGTAGTGGCTGTCTTCCTATCGATGTCAAGATTAGTTATTTGATCGTGGGCTTTGATTTTTAAAGGGGTGAATAGTCTTGACTTTGCATAAGCATTTGCATCTGCCAACGTGGTTGGGATTGAGTTTTGATTTAGATCTCTGGCATTTTTAGCCAAGGAATCAGCTATTTCATTGAACTTAAAAGATTTGGTAAAAATAAAATAAATGAATAAAACATAATTCTGGAAATGAAACCAAACTGTACTTCATTCCAACTATTCAGATTGTATTTTTTCGTTTATATTCAATAGTCGAAAAAACTGGAAAGTAAATTTAATCAAATATGTAGTTTCTTATGATATATTCTAAAGTATTAAGATAATATCCCCAAATTTTATTACATGTTACAAAACCTTATTTTATTTTTAATTCTACCAATATCATTACCAAAGATCTTCGGTGGAAAAAAAGTTTTTGGTGCTTCTGTGGAGCTAAAACTACGGTAAATTTTTCCGTATTCTGGTAGTTTTGACAACACTCTTTTTGCACGTACATAAAAGGTAAATAATATATTAGAGGAAACTTCTATTAAAATGAAATTTCAGCGGTTAATTTTATTTAAACCGATACATTTTGACCAATATAGAAGAGAAAAAGTATACTAAATCTTATAATAGTTTTACTTTCCAATTTACTTCAACTGACTGTAATCTGTTTACAAGATCACAGTGAAATCATTGAGAGATGGTAGTCAGGGTATAGAGGATTCGACTCGCAATGAGGTGAACCGGGATCAAATCAGTGGCTGATTGAAACGAATCCTGCTTTTAGCCTGCACTGAACACAGCGCTGACTCAGAATATCGTCAGTGGTAGTCGGATTATATGTTAAAGCCCCTTTGCTTAACAATGAGAGATTTTCGTGGTTTTATTCTCTATCAAACGTAAATACGGATTATTCCATCAAAAATGTCTTCCACGATGTCTAGTTTGTCTCAATGCTTAATCCAAAAGTTCTATGGGTCGGGTTCAAAATTACAAGAATACGAAGTTGAACATTGATTCTCGTAAACTTAGAAAAGCGTCTGCCCAAAGCCAGTTATAAATTAAAATAGAATGAGATTATTTAGAAGTTTGAGTAATAATTTATGTTTGAAGTTTGCTTTAAATTTCTTAACAAATCTTGCAATTCAGCAGTCTCTGAATCTTAAAGCTGTATTAGTTTATATACAGCTATAAGATTCCCTTAAATGGCAAGACTCTCAGGAGCCGTTTTTCAACAGGATACTGCTCGCTACGCAAAACAAGTGCGTTACAAGACTGTCTCTGCCAAAACGCCAACTTTACCTAGGCTTATGCCTTACTAATACATAATATCTTGAATCACATATGGCGGGAAGTTCCGAGTTCAGCTTCCGAGTTTAGTCGAACTGGAACGCTTTTACAGTAGTTAGGAAACGAGATGAAGCTGAACATCATGAAGCTGAAGTAGTTTAATGACTAAAGACCTATCCGTATCACATTAGGATTTTACGTCAGAGGTGGACAAACAAGGTACTAAAACTTCCATTCATTAGAATTTTCTCCTTCAGCAAATGATCATTTTGCTTACATAATCATTTTACTTTTTTAAATCACCAACATAAAATGTTAATGCATAAATAAATCAGTTAAACACTGTATTAAATACTTACATATGTAAAATTTAATTCCATTCTGACAACTCTTTTTGGTGCGCACTTCTTATTATAAAGAGTGTATTATTGCTATAACAATACACTACTTATTTTTTGTTCATACTCAATTTTATTAAATAACAAATATGAAAAAGGTGACGTACAATTGCTTTCAGCTGGATCATAAAGCAAATCAAATATAAAACAAAAGTACCCAATTGAATTAATGTTCAAAACTGACTAACTCCCCATGTTTTCAAATTAAACAAAATGTTTATTAATTCACGAACATTACGAATTTTCAATAATCAAAATCCTCTTTAAAAAAACTTGTTTTCAGTTGCTTTGATTACATTTAAATACTTGAAGTACTCCATTAAAGAGAGTATAAGTAATTAATATGCCATTTACTAAATGAACCCATTTTGGCTTTCAACTACTTGCATTTATTGCTTTTTATATGCCAAGCTCAGCAAACTCTTCTATAAATGTGGACAATGCTTGATTATGGATGATACGAGTCTTCACTGCTCTTAATGATGTTGATTACTGTTATCATTGCACTTGATAAATAACATAATGTAACCCTAATTCTAAATAATTCGAGCGTTCCATTTCACAAAGATTGCTCTTAATTACCTACAATAAATATGGATGAATAGAGTTTAATTTGGAATGATGAGATTCTTATTTTGCTTACTTAAATATATTTTTTAAGAGATTAATGACACAAATGTGAATGAGGTACTCATATTTTATTAAATCAACCCATCATCAGCGTTGATTTAATTCGTTTCTGAATTAAATATTAGTATTTGTATGAAATAGAATTAGTAAACGAAAAGCAAGTTTTTTACTTCATAAAGATTATTGGTATATCTTTTGCAAACATCGATTTTTCAATAAAAAAAATTTGGATACTGCATGTTGATTTGCTAAATTAAGTATATTAGATTTTATTTTTTTCCTTAATTCGTTTATTTCTCTCAACGTTGTTGTTAACTGTTATTATACTTACTTGATGAATTACATATTGAAATCTTATTTCCATGTAATTCGACCATTTCATTATACGAAAATAGTATATTTGGACTTTTAATATCGTATGTAAATAATGTTCTTTCTAAACTAAAATAAAAGTTGAAAAGTATGATTCACTGACGTTATTTAAATGAATTTCTCTTGGCGATTAATTAAATTATTTCAGAAATATATTTTTTGAAATAATAATACATTTAGAAAGTAATGGTTCCCATAAAAATTAAGAGTTGGTTATGAACTAATATTATTTTAAACTAATCGTGACTGCAAAATAATATACTTTCTGGGATACCATTTCTAGGATTTATTTTGAAAACTACTACTAACATATTGATAAGTAGGTACAATAAGTACATTCGTCAATTACGTTTTGCAGCTAAATACTCTCAAACATTATATAATGATAAGTGAAGAAATTTTTTCCGATTTTCCTTGGTCATGTTTGACCTTTGTGGAACATTTCGTTTTGGACCCTATTTTCAGCACAGTATTTTGCCATAGGTATACATTTATGTAAATCTGCGTCGTATCAACTTTTTTTTAAAATTTAATTTGTTATATTTGGTAATTCTATGTTGTATAAAATTTAATTTTCCGTATTTTGTAAGTCTATGTCTTTTAAATTTAAAAGCCGCATTCTACGACCAGTAGATCCACCTATTGAAATAAGTAGAGTTTCTAGTTTTTTAAGTTTTTTTCTTTTTTTGTCGAAGCGAAACAAAATTCAACTGCTATGAATTCCTTATAAGTTTGAAAGAATACCCAGATAAAAAAACAGTAATTTTTAAAGCAAAAAAAAAATAATTTAGATTAATGACTCAGTTCAAGAACTTAAAGACAGCAAGTACGACCAAGTAAATTAATATTTACATTAAAAAATTAAAATCCGTCTTTAAATTCATAGTTCATGCTTAATTAGTAATCAGAATGATCTTTTGATTGCCAATCAGATTTATTTAACTTTTTTATACCAAAAAAAATTTTTTTTTCTTTTAATTTTTTTTATTCTTAATATTTAGACCTAGGATTTATGACTTAATTGATCTAGGTCTTAAATGCGAGCTTTGCGTTTAATGGGAGTTGTAAACGCCGCTTTTTATTGCTCATTATTTTCACATTCTTGAACTTAAATATTTATTATTTAATCTTTTAATTATTTTATTTTTTGAATATTATATGTTTTATTTTTATTCTATTCAGTGAAAACAATACCTTATCAATAAGTAAAATCTTTCTCATTTCATCTTTCATAGTCAGCTATAAATTTAAACTTTTAACTTATAACTCTTTGGGATTTTTAGTAGTCAGTTTTATTATGAGTTTCAAAGGGTGATATGATTTGGAATTTAAATCATTATGGACATTATTATCAGTGTTCAAAGAAAAGGTTTTTTTTCCAATAGTTTAAATCTTTTTCTTTTTAATCAATACCAATTGTTACTTGGTCTTTTATAACAAAAATTTGCTAAGACTTTACAATTAATTAAATTTAAAATAATATGAGTTAATTAAATTTCATAAATTGTATAATTAATTACATTTTAAATGATAAATGATATTAGATGATTAATTAAATTTAAATGATGTTTTAAAATACTAAATTAAATAAAAACGTGTTTGTCAATTAAAATAAAAAACACATTAAAATTACTAAACCATTAAATTAACTTGAACAGCAGTAACATTTCCGGAAAAATTTCACTCTTTTTCAAAACACAATAATATTGTCTTTAACCGTATTATCTTATCGGTTTTTACAAAAAGAGAGGTAAAGCAATTTAACTCTTATTTTTGTAACACCGATAGTTAATTTATCTAATTACCATGATTGAGATATATTATTTAAATATTTAAGCATTCCAAGTGTATGGTAAATATTTTATTTTAATAAATAATTCTTGATATTTCAAAAAAAATATTTGAATTTTATAAATTGGAAAAGGTAAAACAATCACACTGTGATGTGTGCAAAATGAAGGAATAAATATATATTTTACTGAATTATTACAGAGATATTTAAATTGCATGTTATTTGATTATTTTCTAGTTTTATAATTTATTAATAAATAATAGTATTAACATATATTTAAAGACGGAAATATTTGCCAAAATTGTTAGCTTCATAAAATAGACAGAATTTTATTTTATTAAATAAAACAAAGCAATTCAAATTTTCAATATAGACCTTTCTAGAGACATTTTTTTTTTAAACTAGAAAGGCAAAATCCCAAGTAAGCAAACAAAATAATTAGCAATTTAAAGTATAACGGGACATTTTTTAGCACAATTTCTACATATTATAACTCCCAAAAACCAACCAACTGTCATTTATAATTTAAAAGTATAAAAAATTAAAGTGAAAAAGAAAAGCTAAAATAGAAAGAACAGATAGAGTGCAATGATACTTTATTGATGAATTTAGTCAACAAAATGGGGACTATTTACCCATGTGATGGACGGCAGCCTATCAAAATCGAAAACGTCACAAAGGTTTCTAGGAAAAGAGTGACGCTACTTAAACTAGGTAATCTAAAGTTTTAGATGCAATTTATCATGACAATAAACGTTTAGATTATTATAATTTTTATGTGGTTTCTTCTTAATAAATAATTAAATCTTATTATTAAATTATTAAAGAATTAAATCTTATTATTAAATTATTAAAGAATTAAATCTTATTATTAAATTATTAAATAATTAAATCTTAAAAATACAGAAATATGCTTTATTTTGTTATTGTCATTTGACAAGCACTCAAACTATTTACATTTTGTACGTGGCACTTTAGTTGAATCTGTTTTTGAAGAACTCGCATTTAGGAAATTTTAGTTAACATGAAAAAGGCGTAAAGCCGTACTTCGTTGAACTGTGAAGAATCAAAACTCCCAAACAAAAGTCTCAAACAAATATCATTACTAAAAGTTCACTACTTGAAAAGTTTTGTAAAGAGAGCCATTTCAAAACTCTTGTCAATACATATAACCTATAAGCCCTGTTTGTACCTTTTCATGTAATTTTAATGCATTTATGTTAAGGACAAAAGAGAAACGTTCTTCTTTGAAAATGTCTTTAGCAGATAATACATCGCCTTGACATACTCTAATTGTCTTATTATAAATGATAATGAGTTTTCTTTTGTTATTGGTTTTTTTTTATATTTACACACTAAAAAAAGCGATTTCCTTAAATAATAAAATACTTTTTTTTCAAAATGTATTGACATTCTTAGATTTTTATTAACTTTCGAGCTCGTGAAGGAGATTTCTTGCAATTAAAATTTCAACAGTTTGTCAACCGACCAAAGTGCTTAAATTTAAACTGAACCCCTGGTAAGTATGATAGTAGAAATTTAATATTTTTCATTATAATTACATCTTGAACTTCTAATTAAAACGTATGGTTATTCGAAACCATGAGCACTTTTTGACTAGCTACATTGTTCTAAGTTTGAACTAGTGTCTTTCTAAAGAACTTGTGTTAAGGATAAACGGAAAACTTCCTTAATTAGAAATGTTTTCAGTTTATGAAAAATTACCTAACAAATTATATTTGTGTTATTATAAATAAAAAATCTTCTTTTAATTATTATTTTATCTTAGATAAATATGCAAAACATATGATCTGAAAAAAATCAATTTTTGAAACAGATTGTAATCATTACTTATGTTGTTGCACCATTTACACGACCTCTCATTATATATACAATTTTTAAATTTGTACATTTCGACCCAAAATGGACTAAAATTGTAATTTAGAGTTAATTGTAGCTTGGAGAGAAAAATTGGTTGCAGATATGAATTTAGCAAACGTATCTAAAATATGTTAAACAATCTCATGCATCAGAAAACAAATTTAAAAAAATGCTCCTAAGTGTATTTTAATTAAACATGCTTCAAAACTTCTTAAAGTTTAAACACGAAAAATAATCAGACTAGCATGTGCATTTGAATGTTTTTTAGGAATTTTTTCTGATTAAAACAAATAAAATTCAGAAAAAAAACAATCATGGAAATCCCTCATGTAGGAAATAATTTTATTTATCTTATTCATATAGAAAAAGAAATTGAGAAAAATAGCACTGCAAAGGCATACTTGATTTTCATTTGGTTGTTCTAGATTTCTACTTTATATTCAACATATTTTTCTCTTTTTAACACGAACTGATTTTATTAATTCAATTTATTTATTTAAATGAGTATTAAAGAATTATATTGTTTAGATAATGCGTATAGAACCTAGTTGGGAAAAATAATATTGCGTACACATACTCTATAATTCTTTGCGTGTTCCCTATTTTTATTTTTTACTCAACAAAGAAAGAGTAAAAGACAAACAATTTCATTTGTAAGCTAGATTTGAACGTAAAGAAAACAAATTTTTTACGCGAATTCATATTTGTTTCCTAAAAAAGCTTATTTTTTATTCAAAATTCCAATTTACCAAGTGGTTCATACATAATTCAGATACTTTGAATATTAATATAAAATTAGAACTTAAGTTTAATTTTCTGAAATCTCTTTATGAGTATTGCTTTACATATTTCATCGTTTTATTTGCATTAAGAGAGCTAGACTATTCTTTGTGAATATTGATTAATATCTAACAACAGAAAAATTAAAAAGCTTACTATATATACTAGTTTTATATTAATTTCATTTTACAAGTGAATATATATGTTTTCTGAAAAATACAGCCATATACATTTTAATTGCTTTGTCAAAACGAAAATACCAAGAAGAGGTTGGAGATAATGAACCGAATGGTTATTAAACAACATATTTGAGGAATACTGAACGACTTTAAAATATACTGATTGTAAATCTACTATCAATTTTGAAGAAATGTTTGAAAAATTATTCCATCAATAATCTCACTGCTATGGTCAAATTTATAATAAATTGATTTTTCAACGTTAAATGCGTGTCCATGTTTTAAAAGACATCGTCTCTCCACATTTTGAAAGACAATGTCTCACTCATTTAGGTGGTTCTGTTTCATCACTGAAGGATTTGATAGATGAAACCCTTAATTAGGTTAAACCCACTTAGCATGTACCGTTAATTTTCATTTATCAAATACACTACCTGTTCAAAATTAAGAGGATTCTTATGTTTGGTTGATTTTCTTAAGAACTACTGGAAAATTTAATGAAATTTTGTTTGTTCATAGGTTGATATAATGCAAAAAAGATAACCGTTCAACACTTTAAATATTCAAGTATGATAGTGCTTGATAAACGCTCATCAGAATCAGATGGTATCCAAGAGAGATTACAGATTTGAATAAAATGGTTTAAACTGGGATATTGCCTCCTTGTACACACATAAAAGCCATCCTTGTACAGACGTACACGCCTCATACCATGATTTCTTAATGGATATAAGGCAGTTTGTGTTCGAAATGCAGTTTGCCCCAATTGTTCAGTTACACTGTTTTGCCCTATCCAAAGCATTTCACATATTTTAAATAGGGTTGAGACTGGAAATCCGTTTGGCCCGCCCATCTGTCGAATATCGTCATATTCCAAAAAAAATTGTGTACCAGAACTTCTCTGTCTGGTGTCGCATTCTTTCCATTAAAAGGCAATTAGAACCCACTGTACCCCTTAAAGATGCGAGTGCTAAGAAACTCATCTTTATCTAGTAACTCATAAATAGAAATGGAGAGGCTTGCGGGTGTCCAGTATAATGTCCGTCCGGACCAGCAAACTCAGACGTCTTAGTGTTAATTTTTTTGAGCATAAGAGGGCAGTTAGCAGGTTCTTGGTTTTCTGCATATAAAAGTACGTCAAGAGTCAGTGGCCAGGCTGTAACGGGACTCATCAGAGAAGAGATCGATCCATTGATTCATATTACAATCTCTATGTTCTCTTCACCATCCTAAATGGAGACTCCTGTTGGCGGAATTCAGTGTAACACAAACCGCAGATTTTCTTGCAAATTACCTTTTACCGCGAAGCCTTCTGGAAACAATAAGCACCGAGTTGAGAAGCTGTTGCATTCCTGTTACACCGTGCTGTATTCGATAAATACTGATATCTGCTGACCGTTGTGGTTCTTGACCTCTTCCAGACTTCCTCTCGACAGATCCTGGAATTTTTTCTAAAATTTGAGCACAACGGCTGAGCGTTAAATTAATTTCTTTTTACTAATCTGGATAAGGCTGACCTGCTTCATATAACCCAGTTCATCCCCTTAATCCATCTGCTAAACGTTGGTGGTTATTCATTTTTTGTTGTTTGAAATTAAAGTAAAAAAATAGTTAAGATTGGTGCAAAAAACGTCAAGAAATTTCGGCAACATGTGCTAGAGAACAAAATGTAGATTTTGCCATTTGCACTAATCAAGTATATTCTTTTACTATTTCTACCTACACACGTGTATAAAATTTTGCATTCGACACACTGGATTAACATCCTTGTTTCGAAGCAGTAGCTTTACATTTTGCTCATTAAATTCAACAAAATATGCAAATTCTCCTAATTTTTAACACCCGTGTATATTGAAGATCATACGATTCATACCAAGCGCGTTTTAGTTCAAAAAATAATATAATCAAACCTTAAGTTAATTTTAATAAAACTCTAAGCTATTCAAACTTCGTTTTTTCTTCCTTTTTTCGTAGTTAAAATTAATTCAACAGCTATGTGCATATCTCTTTCGAAGATCCAGACTTTCTAGATTTTATTTCATGGAGGAAAAATATCCTAAGGAATTTTTAAGAAATTGTTGAATGCAAATAATACAAAAACAAAAAATGCTTTTAATGATATTTCATTACTTAAATTTTTAACAATTAAAAATCATTTTGCTTTGTAAAAATATTTTCAGCTCTTTAAAAGCATTGCATGCATATTTTTACGAAAGGATTCTATAATGATTAATTTTCCTTGGACAATTTTATCGGAAAACATGTAAATCAAGTAATTAATATGCAATTTGTGACAAAATGCATAAAGAAATTATCAAGAAAGAAAATTTAGTTCAAAGCAAAGGAAATCGAAAAATACATATTTATAAATTTTGCATGGGGATTTATAGTTAGGTGCCCAAATACTTAAGTTGCTGCAGTTATCCACAAAACAAATTATGCTTTTGTCCAGTTGCAAGCAAGAAAATACTTAGGTTAAAAGCTATTTTCGAAAATAGTTTTCTGTAATAAACATTAATTAAAAACAAGCACAAGAACAATTTTGCAATTTCACCAAAACCATTTTCTTCCAGCCTTATATCCCTGAAGGAAAGAAAATTTCGTTCTTTTATTGAAAGAACTTTTATAGAATTGTGGAAAAGAAAAAGATAAGAAACAAAAATGCTTGAAAAGATACTAAAAATTTAATGTTTCGCAGCAAATATTTTGCAATGATTATTAACTCATTCAAGAAGGCTTTATAGGCATTATTAAGTTTTTATCAAGCTCTTCCTTAATTAATTATTCTCTCCGCAATTTAAATATTGTATTAGTTAATACAATCAATTCAAATGCTAGCACTAATTAATCAATTAAAAAGAGGATAAATAATCAATTAAAATGCGGATATTTTCTCCGCATTTTAATTGAAAGAAAATCTAAATCAAGTAATTAATGTGTGGATTTTAACAAAAAGTAAAGATAAATTCTCGTTTAAGGAAATATAATTAAGAAAGAGGGAAAATAAAATAGAAAAAAGAAACATTTTGTATCGCAATTTCAGGTTAAGTGCCTAAACACCGAAATATGTTGCAATATTTCACAAAATAAATGATGTTCCCAGTTGCAAGCAAGAGAGATAAACTAGATCTAAATATTTAAAATAAAACCATTAATTCGTTTTTATACCAAAAATATATAAAGTTATTTTTCAAATTCATCAAAAGCATTTTCACTGTAAAGCTGTAATGTAAATAGGGCAATTGTCCTGTTTTATTTCTCCATCACTTCCTGACCCAAGCATCAGAATCTCCTCTAACACATTTCTATCCTCCGTCCTTTCGTCAATTTTGGCAGAGAAAAAAGGAGGTCGTGTGACAAATGAACTAAGTTTTCTTTTCTGGTAGGTTCACGTTTTGTTCATTAAAGGCAAGGAGGACACAGGGAGTGAAAGATTTGTGGAGCAATAAAATTTTGGTCATTTTTTATGGAGAAACCTTTCTAAATTTTTATTATTTTAGAATTCTAATTTTAAAATAAACTGTAAATTGTACAAAATAAAAGATTTATATTTTTTTTTCAAAATAAAGAACATTTCATTTTTTGAATGGTTTCGAAATCGCTAACGAATGTATTTTGTGATAATATCAATCACTATTTGATTCAATAAATTTTCAATGATACGATTTAAGATTTTTGTAACGGCCTCCATGAGGTTTTTTATTTTATATTTCCTCAAGTACGTTTCAAAAAACATGTAGAACATTTAATCTGTCGTAGATTTTACAATATATCTTATAAAATCATGAATATCATTCCACGTATTTATATTTTTGAAAACATTTACAAGAAATCATGATGAGACATGTTGAAAAGTCGAAAAATAGCATAAAAATTGAAAATAAAGAAGTTCTGCTTTCCTTATCACCTTAAAATCTGCTTCGCTCTTTCAAACATTTTCGATTTTGTTAAAACTTTTATTGATAAAATTGTTTAACATATTTAATACCACTGCAGTATTAATTGAATTTTTTCACGTATTATTGTCTCTAATAATAGTTCTAACTAAATTTAAAACAGTGAAAAAATATTTTATTCAAGAATACTTTAAGCTAAAACGTGCTAAAAAAGTTTAAAATTTTTTTTCGAAATACATTTGAAATAATCTTTCATAATGTGTTTAATGAAATAAATAATCCAAATCAAGTTTTTGAAACTGTAACAATATCGAAGACATTTTCTTTCTGCGAAAACATTACGGCGAGGGAGAGAGAGAGTAAAATGAAACTAACTGCAACAATAAACTAACTACAGGAAACACGAACGAAGGAAAAAGTATAAGGTAAAGTAAAGTATAAGCAAAAAGTATTAGCTTGCATAAGGTCCCTCATTTACAAATTTTTGAACTAAAACAAAAAATAAAAAAGAATGAAAAAAAAACTAAATGCAGCCCTAAAAACCACCATATTTAAAGATTTTTGACTTTAAAATTCCCGCATTGATTTTATTCCATTGAAATAATAAAGAGAAACGGAATGTAGAAAATTTCTCTTTCGAAAGACCCATTAGTCATGAGGTTTATTTATTGGTACAGAAATCATCATGCAGTGCGTGCTCTACCAACAAGAATGATTGTTGTTTCCCCAACCCCCAGATTCAAATTCTAAGAAAAAATTAGGCCTCTTGTGTAAAATTATTGAATAAGTAAGGTTAAAAAAACATCTCGAATGTCACCAGAAATATTTTCATCCAGATCTTTATTCCTAAAAGAAAAAAACATTCTCGTACAGATTTGTGGAATGGTAAGCAACAAAAAAATCTTAAAAAATGATTAAAATTTTATCGTTTAGCTCTTAATTATTAACAGTAATCATTAACGCATTATTGAAAGTATTATATGCACACATTTTTCATGTGTTTGTTTAAATTCATTATTCTATCCAGACAATTTAATAGAAATAAAATATTAATTAAGTAATTAATATGTAGATTTTTAATAAAAGAGAAAATAAATTCTTTATTTGAGGTTTAGATAAACTTAGTTCAAAGAAGAGAGAAAATGAAACAGAAAAAAAAATGTTTTGCATCTTGATTTCAAGTCACGTGTCCAAGTACTACAAGATGCCGCAATTTTCCACAAAACAAATGACGCTTCTTTTGTCCGGTTGCAAAGCGAGAGGGATAAATAAAAAGGTCTTAATTTTTCTGAAGTAATAGCGGAAGAGTTAGAATTAGCTCTGCTTTAGGACGGTGCCGTGGAAAGAATTCGAAAGTAAGCCTATTACTTATTTCTTTTTCAAAAGTCGTTGTTTTGGGGAACTGGTGAATCCTTAAATAAATTACAATTGTCAGCTATTGTTAAAGGATAAAAATGGTTGCTTATGCGACTCTAAAATAAAGTATGCTTTCATTGAATAAGAATAGAACTTTTTAAGAATGTTTCTTAACATTCGAGGTCAGACCTAGGTGATATATCTTTAAGTTCCTTTCTATGAAACTTGTTTATACATTACTTATGGTTAAAGCATGAGTAATTTTTATCATTAATAAACAGTGCGTATCAAACATCCATCAACTTTAGCTCTTGTCTTTACCCTAATTTTTATAGTTTTTCAACTTATTTAATGGTATAATAAAGTGGCTTTACACTATCAAATAAAGCAACTAATCATGTACCCTAGTAAAAAAAAACAGAATTAAACTGATTTTTAAAATGCATTTCTTATGATTATTAAATCACCTATGTATGCAAATATAAAATTGAAATTGAAGTGATAAGAAAATTTAAATGCTTCACGAGAAGGCAGATTTCACACTTTAGAACAAAATATTCTTCTTCAGAAATGGAAAAAAAAATTATAATGAAATAATGGGAAAAAAACTGTCTATATATTGTTTTATGGACCAAATTACAATACATTACCATGAAACAGCGAAAATTGCTGAAATTTAAATCACTTTTTTTGATATCCCAGTTTCATACAATTACGCCAGAAATCTTAAGTGCCTTATATTATAAAAATTACAGAACAAAATATAAATTTTATAAATTTATTGAATACCACTAAAATTAGTTTTGTAGGAGATATTTCTTAAAACATTACTCTTCTCCTCCTTTTAGCTCATCTCTCCTCTTTTATAATATAGTCATCAACAAAGATTTAAACATGACGCAATAATAACAGCATACAAATTATTCAAGTCTAAGAGAACCTTGCTATTCTCCATAATAATAAAATAATTGAGTTTATTTTATGTATATATGCTGTTGTTTTATAATCTGAGGCACTTTCTATAAGGAAATATTAAAAATGAGAGGTGATCTTCAGTCATTTTTTTTAAAAGTAACATTGCATCGTGATTCCAGATAAAAAGCAAACATTTTTGATCTTCATCGTCTCTATCAGGAATATCAAAGTCGTTGAAATAGTATGAGGAAGCGGTTCTGGGAGAGTTTTCATTAAGTAATTAAAACTTAAATTCTTTGATAGTGAAACTCCAGATTTTTATTGCTTGCTTAAATTTTACAACTATTACACATTTTACGATTTGTTTTGTTTTAAAACCATTTGTTTGACATCGCATGCTCTCTTTTAAATCTTGTTTCATTAAACTCTACATTCAACTCAACTCAGTCGTACTCTAATTTAGTATGTAGTTCGCATAGTGATGTTTAAGTTTTGCTGAGTTTGACAAGTCCTAGTAAAAAATAAACTTAAATGAAGGAAAAAATCAACAAAATTAGTAGTCAAGTAAGGAAAAAAATGAAAAATCTAAAAAGAAATTTATGGTTTGTGTATTCGTTGTTATACCTTGAATTGATATCGCGGGTTTCTTATTCACTTGTAATGCGCATTATTATACCACGCTTCAAACAGAAATATTCATGACATCTGCTCTATTATGTTACCAATTTTACTGTAGTTACAATAAAATAGTAGCCAGCTAAATAAAAGGCAGTTTTCATTTGATAAACTGCATTAAAAAATCTTGATATAGGTTTTCTACCAATAATATACAATTTTATCTTTTTTATTTATTGTATGGTTTTAGTTTAGTTCTTACTTTTTACAAGCCTTTACTTTTTAAAAGATTTACTTTTATTAAGAATGAGGAACTATCTTAAACTCCTTATTTCTCAAAAACTTTATACTACAAGATATGATTAATTTTTGAAGATTTCTTGGTCAAAAAAAGTATTTATAATGGAAGAATTGTGGTGTTAAAAGCCTTTTAACTTTGTCGCAAACCATTAATTATATGCTTCTTTCTTCCAAAAGATGCAGTACGTTGTATTAACTCAACTCGAGGTTATTCTCTTTTCATGTCAAATGTTTCTTGCTTTCAGTTCTTAAGACAAAGAGAGCTAATTTATCAACAGTTTAACAAACTTTGACAAATGATTTCCCGCCATGTCAGTTTTGAGAACGTCATATGTCCCCTCTATCTCGCAAATTTCCTGACTACTAAAAATTAAAAAACGTTTTTTCATCTAATGCTTAACGTTTGCAAATTAGATTTGAATATATTTTTCCTGGGTTATAGAACTTATTTTTTAATACAATTCAGGAATTAACATCATGCATTAATCTGCAAACACGTATTACTATTTATAGTTAAAAGGAATTTTTTTTTTTGAAAAAAGAAAGGAAAACGAAATTAATTTAACGCTTAAATTATGAAAATAAGTATTGTAAAGAGAAATAAGAGATCTAAGGAGCATAATTGCATTCTCTTAATCTGCCTAGAATTAATTATTTTTATCTGCAATGTTCAAAATTTTATACTCGTGTTAAAACGTTTTCTTTTTCTTTTTTTTTTGTTATTCAAATTTAATCATCTTGAGTATACACCATAATATACATCAAATCGGAGGAAAACGCTATACTATTTCACACCGTGTTAAACGGTCTTGAAATTGCAGCAAATTTGCTACTTCTAATGGTTCCACGTTAAACGTATTTCTCTTAATAATACTGAAATTATAACTAAAAAAATAATAAAACCCGAAAATGCAAAGAAAAACAACCACATTTGAGGAAAGTACTTTAGTCCCATTCTCAAATTAATGGTATATATAAATATTGTATGATCTCGCACTTAGATTATTAGTAAAATGATAAATGTGAGAGAAATTATATCGTTTAAACAGGTACACAGATAAAACAGGTGTCGTTTAAAAAGGTATAGCTATCACTCCCGAGGCGATAAGAAAAATAGGTAAGTAGAGATGACTTTAAGTACAATTGTGTAATTTTAACTACGTACTCTTACGGGATTGCTCTCTAAAAGCATTGTTTCGGTTGATAGGATTTCTGCTAAATGGAATAAGATCAAACATAAGATGATCGAAGTAATAGTTGAGAAATTATATAAGCTTTATACGTCAAAAGTACATTTCGACGCTAATATCTATTTGCACGTCTGAAAAGTTTATACAATTAAATCAGATATCATTTCCTATGTATCATTCTTACTTAAATGAATACCAAGCACGAGGAAATATAACTCTACTATTTTAAAAGTTTCAATAGCTTTAATACATAAAAGGTACTGTTTTTGATTTGTACTTCACATGATTAAGTCTCATTATTTCTAAACTATGTAACATATCGAATTTGGTTTTGTGTTAAAATTAGCCTGGAAAAATGCAAAAAAGTATCTTAAATGTCTAAATAGTGCTTTTTGTGTAGAAAAACACTTACAACTGTTTAACGTACTGTAAATTATCGGATGGACTTCTGTTTGGTAGAATTAAATTCAGCATTAAAAAATAAAATGGGACACATTGTCTTACTTAATTAGCTAACATTCTCTGATGCTTAAATTCGAATATTTAATTATTAGTACCTAAAGCCCTCATAAAATATACTCCGATACATTAGTCTGATAGTATTGGGAGATATTTCAATTCAGTTAATGTAAAATCAACAACGGAAGCAATATTTCTTGTGTCTTAAGTATATTCATGTTAATTTCTCCCATTCATTTCCCTCTCTTGGGTAAGCCCTATGCGTGAGGTCTTGCAACTGTCTATCACTTACTTTGATAAGGGAACTTAACATTTTACTGCACGTTCAAACTTGTTTTTTTTTTTTTGGTGTCCGGAATTCGTTAATTTTTTGCTTTATTAACTGTGCTATAGAATTAACTTCTCTAATGAACTCTTAAAAATGAACAAACGCCAATAACACTGCTGTATTATTGACGTGGACAAATTATTTTAACCAGTAATAAACTTACAAAAACATATTTTACTATACAATTACAAATCCTACCAGTGAAACATGCTTTTAATATGCCCATATTATTATGTTACTGACATGTATAAGATCAGTTTAGGGTCAATCAAAATGTCCAATCAATCATTGCTACACATCTGTCTCTATGTTCGTATATTCTCTATCACATATAGGATTGCCACATAATAATTTTTGCATTTTATATTAATTAATTTTCCTCAATATATAATATATATTTTCATGTCCAATGTTATATGTAGAGCAGTATGTGTAATATAGCTGCATTGCTATTATTTTCCAATTTAAATAAAGTTTCTAAAAGCTGCTATAAACTTTCCGGATCTCACCGGTTGAAGTACATGCATGAATTCTTCTGATGTTGCTGTTGAATTATAGAATTTGTATTAATATAAAACACTGCAATATAATTTGAATGTTATTTTACGTAGACGTATAATAAACTGGAAGTAAAGAAGAAAATTTTAAAATCGCATCGATATGTATTTGTTCTAGTTTCAACTTACGAAAGTACTGTAAACGCCATAATTTTTATGTAATTTTAAGCATCATGAAATTGTAGTCTATTTTTAAAGTATCCAAGTTAGATCAACAAAACCTTAAAATTTAATAAATTTCTTTTTTGTTTCTTTAAATTACATTAGAATTAAATTAAAGAATTTATCATGTTAATTACTCAAGATAAAAATATTTCTTTGAATATTTTATGAAATAAGACTATGCTATGAGAGTATAGCATTATATGCCATCTTATTGACTCAAAGGTAAGGATTAAACATCACAATGCCAAGATATCATCGCATTAGAATGATACCATCAAGATACACCTCGCGATACTCTTTTGACAAATAGTAGCTCTTCAACTCCATCGAACTCCTCTATAATATTCTGATGCTGTACTCAATTAGGAGCAGATAGGAAACCATTTATCTAGACTAGTTCAGAACAGCTGCTACTTGAATCCGAATATCACATTCACTTTGCAAATACTGTGTGACTCATCTCGAATATCAATGCATCATCATGAATTTTAAGAGTTATTGAATGCAGAAGCATGTTAAGTGAGAAATGGGGAGAAAATGCAAATGGGATTATGTCACTTATACTATTCTATTTGACTGTAATATAATGCATTGTTAATTACATCTGCCTAATAATCTTTAGTCTTTCATCTAGAAATACATAGTTTTTCAACTAGTATGGTCAATAAAAACCTGCACATTTTAATTTAATTACACATTGAAATATAAAATGAGGGGTTCAAGTGGAGTTCGATTAGTAGAATTGAAATTTTCTTGTTTTGTGTTATTTTTGTTCCATAATTCATATAAAAATGGAAATTTTTCTTAAACACAGTTAAATTTTGTCGAGATATTTTTAATTGAAACTGGGAAAAAGAGTTTAATTTAAACTGAATAAAATTTTTCGAATTAACATTTATTTACGAAAAACGCATATGTTAAAAGAACTTTAAAAATTCCTTTCTGTATTTGCTTGAATTTTTTTTCCAAGTCAGCGATAAAAGCAAGATTTTTTCGAAATCATTTTTATATGGTATTTTATCTGAGCTACGTAACAATGCATTTGTTTTTTCTTCAAAAAAAGAAGGTAAATCTGAAACTTTAACGGAATTCTAGATTTTGGTTGTTGGTATTTCCTTCAGGCTCTATAATATTGTTTCATTTCCAGCAGAGATATGTTTACAATTTTGACCACACATCACGTAAAAAAATGTATTTTTCTTAAAAAAAGAAGATTAAATAAATGGAAGCTATTTTTTTTAAAAAATAATCATGTTTATTTTTATTCTATAACGGAAAGATTTTCCTATTTTGTAACAAAAGCTCAAAATATTTTCAGAAATACACAATTTTTTAATTACATATAAATTGCATAAAGTAGTAAAATCAAATTAAAATGTATGGCTGCTTCCAGGCTATTGAATCGTTTCACTAGGTCTATTAATACAAGCTTATATTTACTAAATTTAGTTATAATTTAATTGTAAAAAAATTAATTATATAAATAACACTATAAGCTTATTTAAATACATATTAAAGGTTAATATGCTTTTAAAGAAGCTAAATGCTAATGAACAGAGTCAAACATACTTCTATCCTTTTTGTATTTCTTGTAATGCCTTTTAGAATAACTATATAGAATTAATTTCCGGCTATAAAATGCCTACAATGGTACTGAATATTGTGACAGGATATTTTTTTTTATTTATTTTTTTTTTTTTTGCTTCGTAATCTTTAGACTCTTAAATCTATTCAAGGCAGGTCCCGCAATGAAGATTAATGAATAGATCTAGCTATACCATTGTCAAAATTATGAGATTTACTTTTAAATTTTGCTTTAAATTTTTAATCATAAGCTAGAAGAAAAATTTAATACTTTCAGCAATTTTGCTGCTTTATAGATTTATTTTGAAAAAATTAACCCATTAATAAAACTATTCCTCCATTTCTTCAATGGATATTAAAGTTTTTTTCCAAATGTTTTAGACATATTTCTTGATTCAGTGTGGAAATTCAAAGCAGAATCTGCTGGACTCACTGTAAGAAAATTCGATAACGTAACGAATTAATTCCCGTAATTTTAAGAGACATCACGTTTTTCTATGAGATTTTAGAGAAAAACAAGTTTCTCTGCACAGAACTTCTGAGATTTAGAGACAAAATATTTATTCTATGTGCTAACACGTTTCTATATATATGATATATAATATTACTGTAATTTTTAATACATTTCTATGATAATAAGACCATGGATATCATGGTATTTTCTATTATTTATTAATTTTCAGAATTTTTTCTTGAAACTTAAAGAAACCATTTAGCTTTTTAAACCTGAGTACGAACATTAAAAAAGAGGGCTAAGCTGTATTTGGGTTCTTGCAACTAATCTCGTTGTTGTGTCTAATCACCTGGTGGAGTCTTATGACGTGGTTGTGCATGGAGTGTTATTGTTAGAGATTTAGACTTGGGCTTGTAATCACGATGAGTTAATTTTCAGATCAGATTCAATTGGATACCCGAAAACGGCGTCACACGTGTATGGTGAATTTTATTGACTGATTTACGCATGACGTCGCTTTCGGGTATTCAATTCTCCCGACCGTCTGATCAGGACCCAATCTGCCAAAGCAGACATCACATATTTTCCCTATCTCTCATATTAAATTCCATGGTTAGATGTAACACTCACCATATTCGCAACTGAACGCTGATAATTTATGGCAGAAGCGTTTTTAACTTATTGTGGGAAAGTTTCTAAATTAATAAAAATCTTCCTGTATTTTTTCTGTAACTAAGCACACTAGAATTCGTATGCTTTTCACCAAAATACCTGAATTATTTTCATTGTGTGTGGTTTAAATGGATTGAAAGAAGTAAAAGAAACAAATGGACAGTAAGTTCTTCGTAAGAAACTCCTGTACAGGTTTAATAATTGAAAGAATATTTTTGAATGCATAGTAACATCAATAAATAACAAAAATTAACTTATATGTATAGATTTTAAAATATCTTTCGCTTTTTTTTATTGAATACGGGTTCAAAAAGTCTGAGAATATTTGTACTAGAGTTTACGTACATGATATTGCTTAAGGGATTTCCTCCATATAATATTCTTGATGTTGCGCTCTTGTATAGCGATAATACAAAGATCAGGGGGCTATAGGTTACTGGTTGGTATAAAGAGTTAAACTACCAGATTGAAATTTACAATAAAAATTTTTATTTAAAAGTCAAGAAAATATTTCATTTAAAAAACTTAAATGTATGATGTTGATGAAGAACTATAATCGGATTTGTTCGAAAACTATTTAAACAATAACTCTATGATTATTCTATTATGTGTAAATTATTCTTCTAAAAGTAAAATCTCCTCTAGGTTTTTAACTTCTTTATGCAAACACTTACAGTCACGATCCCCTGTCACTTAATTAATCTTTCCACACGTCATTTCCCTCTCCTTTTCCACTTACTTCTCCTTTTGTCTTCTTCCTCTTATCGTATTTACTAATTTGACTAGTGAGAGTCTTTCGTCTTTTCTTTCGATTACCATCGTGTTGTATCAGATCCTAATAGAAAAAAAAATAACCGCGTGTTCATAGTTGAGAGGATCCTGGTCTTCCAACGCACTGCTTTGGGCCCCTGATTCAAATAAATAGGAGTTGCAGATTAGCCTGTATGAATTAACTGGCTAGACAGGAATGTCATTTTTTGACTACAGTCGAGCCCGGAATTTATTACTAGGTACATACCTCGTTAAGATTGGAGGTTGCATCAAAAATGTCACGTGGACGTATCGTGTTTAAAGTGTATTGTGTTATTGAGCGCTAGTGTTTGAGTTACAAGTTGGCCTTAGTACCAATTTAATGCTTGTATCCCCTAAGTTGACCTTCGTGATGGCTGGTGACGTTGGTAGTGGAAGTTGATAAATTTTTTACGGCTGAGTATTGGAGGTTGTTTTGTTCCTCCTACCAATAAAAAAACATAGGAACACCTACAACACCTAGTTTGATTATCCTTGCTATTTCGCGATTTCACTCAGGTATCCATCAGTTTCAAATTCATTATTTTGTAAAGTTTCGCTTTTTCTAATTTACACATCACTGTAACTGTACTGAAAGAGGAAGAATCTGTTAAAAAATAGCGTTTCGGAGACTTTCTAATACAGTGTTGTTTTGAAAAACAAGCAGAAATGATTTTTACCAGCTCCACCACTTGCTAATATGAAGTTAGTCTATCCTTCTTATCAGAATTCATAGAAGATACAGAATAGGTGAAATTGAAACAACGTTTTACTCTCAATTCATCATATTTTAATCACCTCTCCTTGTTTTAACTAACATAATCTTATCATTTTCGGCAACTATATTATGCATATAAAATTTTAAAGAATAAGCTCATCATCTTAACATCTTTGCATTAATGCGCATTAGTTGTATTTTATGCAACAGTTTTATTTTTAAATTTAATATTTAAAAAATTTTTTTTTTGCTTTTGTACTTTTTTAACATTGTTTCACCAGTAATCACAATTTATCTGATTTTATCTATTTATTTTATTTAATGATAATAAATTTGACGTATGTTCTTTAATTTCTGAGCTTTTTTTAAACTGTGTTTGGTGAAAGATGACCAATTTTGGACATTGTGTAACAAAACCCTAGGTTCCATTCAATTCTATAAGTAAATGTTTTAAATAAATATTGATAATGGACAAAGTTTGGATAATATTTCAATAAAAACTCCGAAGAAATTTAATATAAATTCTTACATACATAACGAATTAAATATATAACTACAATTTATAAATACAAAACTTATGCAGTATTGGTAAACTTAAACCATCCAGTACGTATGCATAAAAGCATTTGTATTTGAGTAACATGAAAGCAGTTGGAGAACATAGTAAAATATACATTCTCCAAAGGAACTTGAAAGTTAATGCGTAGCATTCATTTTTAGAAATAAGGTTTTTAATTTTTCTGAAACTAGATAAAGATAAATGAGATGGGTTTGAAACCTTTAAAGACATCAAGGCGCCACCAGAATTCTTAGAATAACTTTGTTCATTTAACATGTCTTCCGTTAAATATGATTTATGGTATACTATAATCCTAGCATTTATCTTCATTTAGCTAGCAATATTGAAGAAGATATTGTTTCGAAAACCCATTGTTGCCATTATCATGTATTACAAACTAAAATATTTACTAGAAATTAAATTAAAAATGCAACATACAATATTTTAAATGAGAAGAATTAAATAAAAATATATATTTTGAGAAAGAAGAAAATGTAAGCAGTCAAATGTTTCAAGGGCGAGCATGAGTATAACTTGTTGCAACGTGCGTAAATATTGTTTTTGGAATTATTATGTTTTTATGTCCAGTTTAGATTCGAATACGAGTAAATAAGATATATTTAAAATATACGTTAAATATCTCTTACAATTCAGAAGTGGGATAAAAAGAACGGTAATTTGTAGTTTATGTCTCTTTTCTTTCTTAATTTACTATGTCTTATTTATGTAAAGTTCGTAAGTCTGAGTGACAGGTTACTGCAATGGAACTTGGCGAAGAAGTACACGATGCTTTTAAGGTTGTAGATCTAAAAAACTTGATTTTAAATAGTAAAAATTATGATGAGGATTTGGTACAAGGACTGATAATCAATTTAAATGCGGATAGAGAAGCCGCCGCTGCTGAGAAAGAAGCTATGCGAAATCATGAATTAGAAATGAGAAAATTGGAACTGGGGAACGTTGGCACTGGCACTTATTTGCCTACTGATTCTCCAGAACCAAAAATAGACTGGCAATCTCAGTTAAGGTACTTTGATTCGAAAAATGACGACATAAGTTTATTTTTAGTGCATTTCGAAAGAGAAATGAAACGAGTTAAAATGGAGCTAAATTTATGGGTGGCTTGTTTGACTAGTGTTTTACCAAGAAATATAGCTGAAATAATCATGCGAGAATCAGAAGAATTAGCGGAAAACTACTCTCATGTGAAGGAATTGTTACTAAAACTATATAAAATAAGTCCTGAAAAATTTAGACAGTTGTTTTATTCGCATAAAATTAAAATTAATAGCACTTGGCGAGAATATTATTATGAACTTGAAACCCCCCTCCACCGAATTTCAGTGAGAGCAAACTTTATCTTAAGAAAGATCGCATTCTTCTAAGAGGCAAATGGCTGACAGACTTTACTCCTGATAATACAGACATCTGTGAAGAGAGTAAATTGCTTTTAGTTAACAAAAATATTAAAGAGAACCTATTCGATGTGACGATATAAAAGTTGGTCCAACTGTAACAACAGATCAGAAGCAGCATATAAGTAATGCGTTAAATGAGTTTAGAATGTGTATAGCTCTGAAGCATGATGAGCTAGAATGCGTTAATGATACAGTTATGCACATTACTGAAAAACCTGGAAGCTCACCAGTTTCTCGGTCGCCATACCGTACTTCACATCATGAAAGAGAGATTATGCGTGGCATGGTTAGCGATATGAAGGAACAAGGTATTGTTCGAGATAGTTCATCTGAATATAGTAGTCCTGTATTGCTTGTAAAGAAGAAAACTGGAGAATATCGAATGGTTATCAATTATAGGAAACTTAATTCTCAAACCGTGAAAGACAAGTTCCCTTTACCGTGTACAGATGATCTTCTAGATCAACTATCAGGATTCAACTTATTCTGCATACTTGATGCTTGTCAAGGTTTCAATCAAATACCTATGGATAATGAATCATCTCGAAAAGCCGCATTTACTACACCTGATGGTCACTTTGAACCCACACGTTTATTTTTTGGATTGTCTAATGGTCCAGCTGTTTTCCAACGATGCATGTCAAAAGCACTCGGTGACCTACTGTGGAAAGGCGTTACATGCTTTATTGACGACATTTTTTTCGGATCTGTGGATTTTAAGGATATGATTTTAAAACTTAGAGCAGTACTTCAAAAATTAAGTGATGCTGGAATAACGTTGAAGCTGTCCAAATGTGAATTTGCTATGTCTGAAGTTGAATATTTAGGATTTATTGTCAGTTCAGAAGGAATTAAACCGGGTCCAAGAAAAGTTGCTGCAGTTGCAAAATTCCCTGCTCCGCGATTAAAACTTGAACTTCGACGATTCTTAGGCTTAACTAGCTTTGTTCGCCGTTTTATAGAAAGATACGCTGCCATCGCATCCCCACTTACACGTTTGCTTAAAAATGGTCAAGCATTTGCATGGAATCCTGAGCATCAGATGGTGTTTGAGAAATTACGGACCATGTTAACGTCTGAGCCAATTTTGAAATTATTTGACCCTCGTGATGAAACTGAGCTTCATACAGACGCAAGTTCTTTAGGATTAGGAAAAATGTTACTTCAACGGGATTCAAATAATGCTCTTCGTTTAGTTTATTGTGTAAGCAGGCGCACTTCTCCCGATGAAGAGAACTACCACTCAAGCAAATTAGAACTGTTAGCTGTAGTGTGGGCATGTAGCCGTCTTCGACCATTCTTTCTTGGCATTACGTTTACTCTTGTAATAGACTGCAGTGCGATTATTTATTTAAAGATTCAACGTAATATGAAGCCACAGCTGGCTCGATGGACTGAGCAGCTAAGTGAGTTTAATTATGAAGTCAAGCACAAATCTGGTTCTCAAATGGTTCATATTGATGCCCTTAGTCGAGCTCCAATAATGAATGAAGAAGTGGAGCAATTGCCTGAAATTGATAAAATAAACAAGATGAAAACAAAAATGGAATCAGTCGTACTGCATATTAGTACAGAAGAAGATAAAGTAGCTTTGATTCAAGAGCAAGATGGGGAACTTCAAAATATCATCAAGTGTTTGAAAAATTTTAAGCGTCGGACAAAAACCAAGAACTTTGAAAACAAATACCAACTCATAAATGATATACTTTATCGCCTAGAATTAATTAATGGGAAGTATATGAAATTATTCGTAATGCCGAAATCGATGAGAAAATATCTTGCTGTTCGATTTCATGAACTCTCTGGCCATTTTGGGGTTGATAAAGTAGTCTCACTTATCAAGCAACAATTCTATTTTCCTCGAATGAGAGAGTATATAAAGCAGCATATACAGCAATGTGTTAGTTGTGCCTTTACGAAAGTACCAGCAGGAAAAGTTCAGGGTAAACTGAATCCTATACCACCAGGCAAACGACCATTTGATATAATTCATTTAGATTTTATAGGACCTTTCAATATTACTGTAAATCGTAACACAGAACTGTTGGTTTTCGTAGACAATTTAACGAAATTTTTTTTCCTTCGGCCCTGTTCTAGTTGTTCAACAAGATGCGTATTAAGGTGTCTTGAAAATTTTATTAATGATTTTGGAAGCCCCAACAGGATAATAACTGATCGTCGAACTTGTTTTACGCCTTCTAATTTTAAGGAATACTGTATGACGCATGGAATAAAACATACTTTAAACTGTAGTCAAGACCAGCAGCAAATGGGCAAGTAGAGCGAATAAACCGCATTTTAATACCTATGATTTCGTCAAGCTCTCAATCCGACACTCACAGAGATTGGGACAAATTGCTTCCAGAAATTCAGCGTTGCATTAGCTGGACTCCAAGCAAATCGACAGGAAAAGCTCCTTTTGAATTATTGTATGGATTTAAACCTAATAAATTTGATAATTTTCCCAAGGAGTTGCTTCCGACTTCTGATGAGTATACGTCTCCCGAGTTGCTGCGCCAAGAAGCATCAGACAATATTTTGAAATCACATGAAAAAATGAAATTATCTTTCGAAAAAAGACATTGCGATGCATATAAATATTCGGTCGGAGATGTACTCGCTGTAAAGAGACTTCCGGAGAAAACTGGATTGCGTACAAAAGCTCAATCTCGCTATAGAGGCCCTCTTGTAGTAATGAAGGTCTTGCCGTCCGACGTATATCAAGTCACAGATTTTAGAAAATCTGGACAAGGCCGCACAAGGCGGGCTTACATTACAACCATACATGGCAGTACTTTTACTTTCGTTACTTGTACCGCCGGTACAAGTAAAAAGTACGTACTTTTACTTTTACTTCGTTACTTTTTAAAGTTAGTACTTTTACTTGTACTTTCGTTACTTTTTTAGGGAAAAAGTGCAAGTATTTGTAACGGAAATGTCGAATGAAATCGTTACTTTTTTCTAAAACTCGGTGAGCTTTCTAAAAAAAAATTAAATTAAAAAAAATGATTATGTTTCTTAAATTTATAAAATTAATGTGCAATATATATGCATTCACAGCTAACTTCGTGTTTAAATACCTTGACCTCCCGTGGAGCGCTTATTCAGCGTGGATAAGCACGTTCTGAGAAATTCTCGCAGCAGACTCAGTGACACCACTTTCGAAATGCAATTATTTTGCAAAATGCATAAAAATATTAATTAGCAAGTTATTTTCATTCATTTTCGAGTTTTATGCATTTATTTAATACATTAAATAAAAAATTTTGAATTTTGTTATTAAGTTTTTTAATTTTCTTTTTGAACTCACTAATAATACATTAATGACTTAACACATTTTTTACTAAATACATTTTTACCTAGTACATTTTTTACTAAAATTATGTTTATGCCCGACCTTATCAAACAACGCCCAGTCAAATCTTTAAGAACTTCAGAACTATTTGTGCTATAGAAAACTATTATAATTACTATTTTAACTCTTGAAAACTCGAAGGTATTAATTTAGCCGCTGATACTAAAATTCGTTAACAAATTTTAATTATTCCTTTAGGCCGAAATGTTCGGAAAATGATTTTCTCGCATGACTTCAGCATTAGCCATTGTTACAAATAAAACTGTAGACTGTTCTGTTTCAACTTATACTGCACATTCAATTATTTTTTACTAACTCAAAGATCACAAAGCTATCTGAAACTCCGTGTTTGCTTTGTTTATGTTTGTGCTCTTAAAACGCGTTTCTATAGAGTCAAGCAATTTTAAATCAATGGTAATTTAAAAAAATAAAATTGATAAACTAAAAATTAAAATCAATAGATAAAATTTCTCTTTCATGCAAATCCATAAAAAGTTTGATATTAAAATTATATTTGATTTTAAAATTATATTATACGATTATATTATAAAATTATATTATAATATTCCGAATTTAAAAATAAATTAATGTTCATAACTTTCAAAATTAAAAATAATTAAATAAATAACAACAATTTTGAAAAAACATTAAAGAACATGAGAATATTATTCAATAAAATTTTAGGTTACTTTGAATTTTCGGTGTCCTAGAAATGTACTTTTAAATCGTTACTTTTTTTGTTCAGTACTTGTACTTTTACTTGTACTTTTTACTCGTTACTTTTTAAAATAAGAACTTTTTACTTTTTACTCGTTACTTTTTAAAAAAATACTTGTACTTTTACTCGTTACTTTTTAAAAGTAACGTTGCCATATATGATTACAACTGCTCATGCATCTCAAATGAAATTATTTCATATTGTAAATGATGATGACGTATCACAAAATGATGACTCATTGTTTTGTCACCTGTCGCTGAATTACAATAAAGCGTATTTCAGTGACTCGTTCTCTTTTTTGGAGATTTTTCTTTTTTTCGTAATTGTTTGAAATTATAATGCTAAACTTTATTTGTTTTAAAATTTTTTACCTGGACAATCTATAATCTTTTTATTTTATTTCAGATAATGCAACGCCGGAGAACGAGTTGTTGAACGCCTCTTGTTTGGAAAGTCGCCTCCCGTGCTGTATATATCATGTCATATGAATACAGGATTCCTTTCATTCCCAAACATTTTGATATTGTTCGTCCCATTCGTTCAATTCCAAAATGTTTCGTTTCGTTTCTTTCATATTTTAATATTTAAAATTTTTGTCATATTTTATACACTTTAAAATGAAACCATTTGCATCTAAGCAGATTAATTTGCATCGGTTTAGTAGGTAATTACAAAGTTTTATTTCGTTACATTACGATAAAATTTATTATCATTTGTTTGGCACAGCACGTCTTTTATGGACTTTGGATTATTAAAATAAGATATTTCATTTATATCACGAATAAAATTGGTAAGGCGTGAATATTTTAACTTAAATGTATGAACACGACTATATAGACTCCGGTATTTTAGATACCTGCTGTTCGAAAGGTTGTGATGCCATTACATATTCCCTAGTCTTTTAATAACACACAACTCTTAGCTTATTCTATTTAATCATATCCACCTTATCCTATTCAAATAAAAAGGATAATTAGTAAAACACGTTTACATAATACAACTTAAAGCGACCATACTAGGACAAGAATAATTGCTTATCACTTTTATTATAGCATTCGAATTGCTGCATTAAGATGTCTCTCTAATTCAATCATATAGATTTTTGTAACATTCATCATTAAAAGAAACTTGGCAATAGTATAAACAGACAAATTATTCATTTTTAAATGCATGTAGTCCGTGCCTTTCTTTCAACTTTTTCTTTTATTAAAATAAAATTTTTTAGATAATATTCATTAAAAATATGGATCCGTTGAATAAGATATCGATGATTCGTTAAGATACATTTGTCACTCAATCATATAAATTTATTTAACATTTATTATAACTATTGTCTGGACTAATTCAAATAATTTATCTCTTAATATGTAAAGTCACTGGTTATATTCCAACCTTTTTTATAATGAAAATAAAAGTTTCTATTCTATTTGTTAAAAAAATAAGAATCTTCTAAAAATAAATTAATTATTCTTTACGGTCTTGGCTAGCTGACATTGCGTCGAAATTTAAAGACTTGAATAATTTCATTTCTTAGTTTATATTCGGTTACATTTATTATTAAAACTAACAAAGAGAACGAAAATGATGATTTAGTTCTTTGGTTCTAAGTTCTATTTAGATCTGTTTAGCTCTTGGGTCATTTAACCTAGTTTTCAATTAAACTGAACTACAAAAAAGTAGTACCAGGGTATGAGCAGAGCTCGTGATTTAATAAAATGTACAAACAAGCACTTGTTTATAAAATTTTAATAAAATTTTTGCTTTGTTATTTTTTTAAGTATTTGCAACATAATTTTCAATTATCTTTCTATTCCGTTGCAAAAATAATAGTTCAATTATATAAATCTAATAAACGAGTTTGCTCGAAAATTCCAAATTTGGTGAGTTTAAAAGAATACCAGTTCCCGTAAAAAGCATATTTTCAAATTAGTAGACGATTGGACGAACATCGTTATAGTTCAATTTCGTTTTCCATAAGACATGGCTACGTAATTATTAAATTAAACTATTTTAAATACTTAAGTTGATTTTACTCAAAATCAGTGTTTCTTAGGGGAAATCTGCGCATTACTTACTAAATAGTATCTGAATTAAGAACTACCCTTTATGTGCTTACAGTAAAGTTGCTAAATCGTACCATTTTTCTCATTTTAATTTTTATCAGTCACAAATCATTGACAATTGTATTTGAAATATTTTGCTAATAAAATATAGTTATTCAGCTACTTATACTACTTTTTTTTGCGAAAATATTTTCACAGTAAGTACTAAAATTAATTATTTTTGCAAGTTCTGCAAGTGGTACAATTTAGGAAACCAAGTGCTTTATTCGTACCACAGGATCCCTAAATCGTAACAACTCAGATAATTTGAGAAAAAGAGGCTAAACAAATAAATAGAGGATAATTGATCCAAAACAAGTGTTTAGTATTACGATGTAAAATTCAGTACTTCATTGCTTTATCTGTTATGAGGTCAATAAATGACATAAGTTAAAGAAAAATGCAATAAAACGTAGCAGTTTGTTACTAGAAAGCTCAAATATGTCTTTTACTTGGAATTACAAATATAACTAATTTTCAAGAAAAACGCTTCTAAAATAAATCATTAGTTCAATGTTGCATAGTTTTTTGACTCAGTTATGTTTTAGGTACAACATACATAACTTTTCGTTTAACTTTTGGACGGCACATTTATCATGAATCCAAGTTTAATATTGCAAATATTGCATTATATCTTCAACTGAATGAGCCTTACACACAAAACAAACCATTCGTCAAATCTTGAGAATGGGAGCATATTTTTGAACGCTTTTTATTTCCATCTATATATTTTGAAGCCAATGAGGTTTTACTTCAAATAAAATACTATCTTGCTTCCTGAGTTTCTTGGGATTATTTTACACATTTATTAACTTATACATTTAACTTGTTTCGTTTCCTTACTGCGCGAAGCTGTTTTCTTAGATTTTAGTTCACTGTTTCCTATATTTAAGCTTATATTGAGTTTTTTTTTCTTTCTGATTTCTCAAATTTTGTATTCATTTTCAGCTCTTTAACATTTTTTTTGGCAAGTTTAAGTAGCTCTCTCCAAAAGCAGTGCTAACGAAAAATATCCTCAATTGGAGGCCGTGGTAAGTTATACTCTCCATGCGGCGCAAATGCAGGTTAGTTCCATCAAAAAAAAAATCTCCACGAAGGCTATGTTGCTTTAATGCTTGATCTAAAAGCTCCCTTCGTTTCTGGATTGGATTCAGAATTAAAAGGCTAAGTTAAACAGTGATTGTCATAAACTCAGAATAGGGGGAGCTGTTCAACGCTGGAAACAAAATAAAATAGAAATTATATCATCTAAACATGAAATGCTAAATTTTTATTTATTTTAAATAATCATTTAATAAACGTTTCACATCCGTGCATCTTAAAGTAAATACCTAACCGTAATATGAAAAGATATGCTTGCGTTAAGAGCTACGTTAATTAAAAAAAGCCATCCATAAAACTGTAATTTATCTCAACCAATTAAATATGAAAGAGAATTTTTTTTGAAACGTACTTCAGTATTTGTAAAAGTTTTCTGAAAGAGATTATTTAAAATATTTCAAGTACTTGAAATGTTGACTTTGTTCCTTTTCTCGAAATAATGCAATGATTTCACATAATTAAAGAATCGCTTCAGCTTGTTAAGGTTAAAAGGAAATAAAAATTAAAGGGAAGTAAATTTCAGGAATTTGCTTTTTTTCCGGGGCCAATTAAGTACCTCCGTCAGTTATGATAAGTTTCAAAAATACTCCTTGCTAATAAAGGTTATATGCGACAGATCTTTCATTTTTATCGAATAAATTACACTCCACGTTACTTTCAAAGAATGCTTGTTTACTTTGTTATTTGATTTTTATATATCGATAAATTTAGAAACTTCGATAAATATTCTCTGTTATAATTTTAGTTTTTTATCTATAGCAATGGGATTCATTATGTTTTACTATCTATAATAAAGAATACAAAATAAATATGAATTGTTTAGTATTAAACAAAAATGTATTATAAATGATAGTTCTCGAATTTTAAATTTTAGCAGAATAAGACATATTTTGACATTATATATAATCAAAAATTTTAGTTTCTTCTAAAAAAAATTTTTTGAAAAGGTAGTTACCTGTTTGACGATGGAGGAGGAGAAAACATTTATATTATTGTAGTTTTTAAAAATTACTTGGATGAAGATCTACATTTTTAATGCAATTTTCCAATTTTATATTTTGTAAGAACTGAATAGAAACTTTATTCCTTTTATTGTAATCAAAACATATAATGGAACGCTTAATGTAGCAGAATCTCTAAAATTTTGTGTTAGTGTTGATTGATATTTTTGTCTATTTTTATTCAATATAGTCAATATTGTAAATTCCAACTTATCTATTGCCCATTATATTCCATCTACATCTCGTTAGATATAGATGAATATCTTTTCTCGTGTGAGCAACGAAAAATTCACATATTGTTGATGTTTCATAATTACTGCAGAAGAGATATGTGTTTTAGCAACGGAGATAAGGTAACTACACTTTAATTAATTTTCTTACATTTTCCTTTGTTTGATGTTTCTTTGACGAATTTATTTTAAAATAAGTGTTTTAATACTTAACATAAGAATGAAGAAAATTCTTTGTACCCAACAGCTGAAATTTTGTAAGCATAAAGTCATTGAGTATATAAATTACATTAAATTTTAATAAATCAAACATTTCTCAGAGTAAACAGGTTTCTAATTTGCATTTTATTTTAAAAATACCACTATGCATATAAAGTTGGAAACTTAAAGCAAGCTCGAATTTCGAAGCTGAAAAGCAATGCAAAAGCATTTTCAGGATTGATGATTGTAGCAAGAAGGGGGTGGTCCTTCTATTTCCATATATTTCAAGTAACTAATAAAGTAAATATAAAGTAATTTACATTCAAATTTGCTTTCGCAGCCACTTGTTTAGCGCAATATGTTTCGATTTACTCATATAGTAAGCAGAATTCCTGTAAGCGGCAGTAGATATTAAATATATTTTTGCTAAATCACTTAGACGATCATATATATATATATATATATATATATATATATATATATATATATATATATATATATATATATATATATATATATATATATATATATATATATATATATATATATATATATATATATATATATATATATATATATATATATATGATATGAATATATGAAGTTTGGAAAAGACATTGGGATATGTATTTATAAATTACAGGACACTTTCTCTTCTTTACACCTCTTTTTCCATTCTTTTTTCTCTATTTTCCTTTTCTTAATACCGGCCATTTTCATTAGTCCTACATGTATCAAATAACATCAAAACTTGAACCCAGCTATTCATAAAGCCAACTTGATGTAGTTTAACCTAATTTTAGATGATTCAATAATTGATGGATGTCCAGTTCATCTACTTTTTTTCAAGCATTTTCTTTTATTTCGGTAACCTATACAGAGAAACTCTGAAAGATACTTAAAATAGTAGGATTGCATTTACTACTCAAAAATATCGAGAAGCATACACATATTCAGTTATCTTTCCTTTGCCCAAACTAAATTTCAGCTCATGGTTGAAATCGATCGCAATGATTAGATCAAAAAGTCAATATCATTGTGAAATTACTGCAAACGATAGACAACGATAGAAATGACAGAAAATGATAGAAACGATACAAGAGGATGGAAACGATAGAAAACAATAGAAAAGAAAGATATGAACCATAGAAAACGACACTTAATGTTAGAAAACGATAGATCTGATGTCCACATAATCATAAGACTTCAACCTCAGCGGCTAAATTTTCTCTTTAAGTCATGCATTTAAGTTAGATAGAAAGACAATTATAATTTACATGGTATGCATGCCATCCATTTGTTTATTTCCTAAAACTCCTCATAAATTATACATTTACCTCATAACATTATCAGTTACATTATGAGATAACAGTTAAATACGAAAATAAATATAGGTATACAATTTTTACGTCTTCTAAAATTTTAAAAATATAGTTTTTTTTTTGAAGTTCAATATATACTTTACCAATTCATACCTTTCGCAAATATTTCATTTGATTAATTCACAAAGCTCTGTAGTGTATAGCTGAATCTTCAATTTAAAGGCTTGAACTGAGCTTCACAAAATATTAAATAATTATGTGCCCGGAATAAAAATAAAATCAATGTTAGGGGGATGCGAATAATCGCTGGAAATTTCTTAAAACTTTCTACAAAAGCTCTAAAAAACATAAACATGAACTTTCTCTTTTTTAAGTACAAAAGTTTTTCATTCCATTTTATTGAGAAAAACTAAAAAACAAAAATCCATCGAATAAAAGAAATCTATTGATTTATTCATTTCCAACTAAACTTTCCTTTTTTAGATTTTTTTATTTCTAAAAAAATCATTGTTTTACAATTTTTTTTTCAAGTTTGCGGAAACTCAGAAAAAAACTAATCCCTTAGTACTTTCATCAAAATATATCGCATCGATAAAATCAAAAATCTAATTTCGCATAGGTACCGTGAGAATATAGAGCTCAATAATAAAATCAATATATATATACTACGGAATATCTTTTATTTCTAGCTTTGGCAATGAAGAGCTGAAACAAACTGAGCTATTAGCTCAGCTGGGAAGAAATTAAAAGTTAGTAGTGAACTGTTTATATAAGCATGCAAACTATTCCCCATATTTGTTTTAATGATGCGTGTTTAATTTATGTAGATTACGTAATAATATAAGCAGGGGTGAGAAGTATTTTAATAAAGTTATGGAAGAACAGAAGTAATGTACTAAATAAAAAGAAAAATAATTAGCTATGAATAGTTCTTTTAAAGCGAAATCTTTTTTATACCACTACTGTCTCCAAGAAACGAAATCCACAATTGTGCATTCAAGGTTTTTTTTTAAATTTTGAGAAAACACCACTTTGCATGAATGGAATGATTTTGCTTATGGATTCTACTGAATTTGGTGTTTTAACACTGGAGTTTTACCTTCTTTACCATGTTTTTTTTAAACTAGTGTTTCCTTAATTTTTACACATTTAATGAATTTATGTTGGAATGACGAACTTGATGCTGCATTGTCTCCAAACATTACAATTTAATAGTTGTAGCTGTTTAATTATATCGCTTTTGAGCTGCACCATGGGCAACTATTGGCGATACTATGGGAATCATTCCTGTGGTTGATTCGAAAGCATACCATCAGAATTTTGATTCTCGGCATAGAGGATGGATTCCTCACTTTATTAGCCCAAAGACGGGAGCATGATTTGTGGAGATCCCTTCGCAGTCAGCTAGTCACCCACACGCTGACTGACATTTACCAGTGACGCTTGACTTCGATGATTTTCATTTTGTACTCCTTATCTATGTAACCTCCCCTTTTTGATTTTCAATAAATTTAAGAATGAGGTTGTGAGGGAACTGGGCTGTACTAGTGATGACATCGGCCATACAATTCAACATGAAGAGTTTACCCGCTAGACTCCCACCCAAATTTTTTACCCAATTTTTTCTCATCTTTATTAGATTAACATACCCCACTATTTTTATTTCTTCAATTTTGTTAGATCGGAGGTGCGTGCCACAGTGCACAGGTACTCCATTGCCCACTAAGCAACACCCCTCGCCCTTGACTTCGATGAACTACTCGGAACTTACTCTTACGATCTATTTTGTCAACTGAAAACAGTAGGAAAATAGTAGTTATTATATATTCAATCGTAATTTCCAAGTAGCGTAAATTTATGTAATCAAAGTTCTTACTGATTGTTGCATAATTTTAGAAATTCATTTTGAAAAGAGAAAGAGTTGTTGGCTTTGTACAAATATTCACAAATTAATTTTTATCCAATAAGTGAGTGAAACGAGTCTAAATTTGTATTTCTTAGAGGTAAAACAATTGCTTAGTATTTTACTTCTAAAACATATAAAATTCGCGTAATGTTGTTTTTATTAACATATTTTTATCTTTTATAATTAAAATAAGAAGCAGAAAAATATGATTAAAGTAATAAATTAAAAAATGATCAATAAGTTTAAAAACGTTATTTTTAGAAGTATCCTCTAGTCTTGGAAATTACATGAAAACTCCGCAAGAGAAATTGCTTTTGAAATTTTAAATATGCCCTTCTAATTGCCTTGACTGATTAGCCTTGTTCAGAAAGAAAAATTTTATCATCTTAGAAATAGTGAAAGAGTGAACTGTATTTTTTAATAATTTTCAATCATCGTTCATTTAATTTCTCCATGGAAAGTAAATTATTTTTTAATGAAATTCAATTTGTTTTAAAGAAAGGGAATTTTTTAATAATGTTCTATTTTACTTTAAAAAATGCCCTTATTAAAAAGTAGTTCGAAATAAGGCTATTTATTTTTTCCTTTCATAAGATTGTAGGGTAAATTTATTTTACTTTTCTCCTTAATTAAATTTTTCTTCAAAAATATGCCAAATTACGTGTTTCTAAGTAGAGACCCTTATCATTGTCGAAACTGTCCACTTTGGGAAAGGCTATTTGCCATCAGGCTAACCATGATAATTTACAGATATTACCCTATCCCAAAATTCCCTTTCAAAGAAAATTTTTTTAAGGAGTTCCTTTGTCTACAGGGTTCAGAATTGTTGCCTATGGAGTGAGACATTGGTTGCTGCAAACATTTCTTTTATAATACCTACATTATAACACGCTGCAAAAAAAAAGAGATTCTGTAAAACTTTAAAATATTTTTGAAGTATTTATATGGTTTTATAAACTCTAGTCACCTACAAAAATATATAGCTTTAACAAAACGAGTTGCAGCGGGATCCTTGAGAGAATACACATAAAACTAAAAGGAAACCAATAAAATTGTAGTTGAAGAAACAACATCAAAATTCTTTATGCTATGAATAATTCACAACATTTCGCTTTTTCTCACATGCGTATAGAATATATCTGCGGCAGAGCCTAAGAGACCCCGTGAACACATCTCAAATTAAAGTGTAGTACATTTTTAGTGGGTTTATGAACAATGTCAATATTCTACTGTTAGATGGAATTCATTTCGCTGTATTATTTTTCTGCAAAGAAGTTATATAGGCTTCCAGTAGGTGGATATTTTTGTTGCCATATATATATATATACAAGTATATATATATATATATATATATATATATATATATATATATATATATATATATATATATATATATATATATATATATATATATATATATATATATATACAGTAGAACCCGTTTAAGAAGTTTTTCAAGGGAGTGGAAAGAAACGACTTATTAAACGGTGAAACTTAAAAACACATTAATAAAAAACTAAAAAATTTGAAATTGTGTAACTTATATTAAATTCTCAGCCTAATGAAATAAATATTGAATTTTAATATTCATTTAGAAAAAAAATTGCTAATAAATAAAAACAAAGTAACCTACTTTATTTTTTGTGTCATACAATGTAATATACGTTGTTACAATAACTGACTAGATTTCTGTGAGAAAAAATCGTGTAAAGTGGTTTGTTTTTGTCTTTTCTCACCTACCTTTAAGTGAAAATTGTCCAACTGCTGTAAAAATTTAAACATTTCCGGGGGTACATTTTCAACAGTGTAAATAAATTTCCTAAAAGTATCCAGCCCTTTCCTGGCATCAGAAAAGCTAGGTGGTTTAGCAATATCTTCTTCAGTTTCACTGAATTCTTCTGTATCATTTGTAACATCACAAATATCCTCTAATGTCAGCATATCACAAGGTAAAATTTCGTCGTCAACGGATACATATTCTTCAAACGATGCTGTGAAATTAAGTTTATTTTTGAATGACTTCCAATCATTAACAAAATTTACGTTTGTTTCTTCGTCTTCATCTGATATTTCATATTCAGCTTCTAAGAGATATTCTTCAGTTGTATCTCCGTCAGAGAATCCAGCTTTCCGAAAACAGTTAGCAATGGCAGATGGTGTTATTAATTCCCATGCTGATACAATTAACTCAATCGCTTCTAACATATTTACTTTTTTTTAGCTCTCCAGTATTTTCAAGTCCTTCCAGCATCCGTTTCACAAGTCGCATTTTATAATGCTGCTTAAATACCTTAATAACTCCCTGATCCATTGGTTGTAGAACAGAAGTAGAATTTGGTGGTAAGAACTGCAACTTGATGTTAGTGTACTTATTCTCCTTGGAATGAGCAGCGCAGTTGTCTACGAAGATTATGATGTTTCGTTTTTCTTTTCGCATCTTACTGTCTAATTTTTTCAAATACGTTTCAAAAATTTTAATTGTCATCCAGGATTTTTGATTACTGTCATAATCACAAGGCAGTGACTTAACATTTCGAAAGCATCTTGGTTTTTTCGATTTACCGATAGCTAAAATCGGTAATTTTTCTATACCATTCATACTGGCCCCAACTAAAATTGTCAAACGTTCTTTACTGTTTTTTCCGCCATGACAGGGTTCACCTTTAAAGGCAAATGTTTTATCTGGTAAAAGATTGAAAAACAGTCCACATTCATCCATGTTAAAAATGTTCTTTGGTTGATAGCCTGAAATAATTTCAGGTAATTTAGCTTTCCATTCTTCAGCTTCTTGTAAATCAACGCTGTTACAATCTCCTTTAATTGTTTTATAAACTAGACCAGCTCTTTTTTTCATCCGATCAATCCATCCATTGGAAGGCGTAAAATCAACATTCAATTTCTCCGCAATCTCTAATGCTTTTCCTCTAAGAAGAGTTCCGTTGACAGGTATGTTGGCGGATCTTGCTTGTTTAAACCATATCATCAGTTTCTCTTCAATATTTTCGTATTTTCCTTTCTTCACTTTTTTTACTTTCTGGGATGCACCGGAACAAGAAGAGTTTAAGATGATGTTTTTCTTAGCAATAATGCCATTTAACGTAGTAACAGGAAGATCTAAATTTTTTGCTATTTGAACTCGTGTTAATTGAGGATAGCTGTCAACAGCTTTTAAAATTTTTACTTTGTCATCAATAGATAGAGCTTTACGCTTAATGCCTTTACAGGACATTTTCCTCAAAAATCAAACTTTTTACGATGATTTTTAAGATAACATAAGCGCCTACACTAAGAAAATTTTCAACGAAATGCTGCTAAATGTTTAGATGTATCTTTCTCTTCAGTTATTGAATGGGTGTGGACAGCAGTGAAGTTCGTGAGTCACCAGGCTATTCATTTAAGGTGGACACAATGACAAAGCTATTCCCTACATTCTTATCAGTTTCATAGTTCATCTAAAGGTTCACATTCCTTTGCTCACATCTGTTCCTGATAAGTCACCTTTTTTTGTAACAAAGGAGTGATGAAGGTCAGTGGTCAGTACCCATACATGTGTTTGTAAGGGCAAGTTAAAACTAAATAAGACATTTTAAATAAAATTTAAAAAAATTGAAATTAGGAGTGGAAACTTCTTAAACGGGAAAAAAACTTCTTATAAAAGTAAATTTAACATTATGGTAATTGGTTTTTTTAAAAAATAACTTCTTACGCGGGAAAACTTCTTAAAAGGGAACTTTTTAAGCGGGTTCCACTCTATATATATATATATATATATATATATAACAATAAAGACAAAAAAAAAAGAGAGAAGAATGAAGAAAATTAATAAAGAAAATTTGAATATGTAATATTGTAAAATGAGCTTATCACATTTTTCTATTAATTTTCTAAAATAATTAAAATTGTATAATTAAATAGCAACCTTAATAATTATAAACTTTAAGTTATCCAGTCTAATATTATTACCTTGAGCACATTCCTTTTCAGCCAATCAAAGATAACTAACAATTTAAACGTGCTTCAGTATTGCAGTAAGAACGTGCCATAAGAAATCACTTTATTTACGCTTCTGTTTTTACATTTTGTAATCTGGCAATTTAATAACGATAATGCTTTAACTTATTCTTGAAGGATTCCGGTATGCGTAAGTTCATTTGAATTCGCTCTTCACTTTATAAATTCCCTTTCGCGTTTTGCTGTGTATTTTAATTACATTTTACTTTCTGTTTTTTGCCTGATATGTTTTATTTCGTATATCTATTTTACTTAATATTTTCTATTTTCGTTTCAAATTTTTGAGTGCTCCTCACACGAATGCATTGATATATTTTGCCTTGGCTATATTGGTATTAGAAAGCATTCCTTTTTTTGCGGATATAATCGTGCGAGCTGATGAAGTGATTATATCTTTTATTCATTTTGTTTTCCGGATTTTTAATAAGTTTTTTTTAGCTAAATAAAATATTTTTGAAATATTTTTAAAAATTATTTTGTTTTAATTATTTTTTTTCCTTTTCTTGTCATTAATCTTTATTATTTTCCATATTTTCTCAATATTTTAACTTCGGCGTTATTCTACGCTATTGCAGTCCAGTTAAATCTTTTCCAGTTACAAGATTAAACTAGAGCATTTTGATTCCATCCTATTGCCCTATAGGACATAATTGTTCTATGCGTTTTGTGGGCAGAGAAAGGGTAGGGAATGCATCATATCCTTGACTCCAGTGGTTTCCAAACATTGCCTATTATTTACTAGCCCAGTATTCCTTACACTGACATTTATTCTAATCTAAATTAAGGGAATTATTTGAAGGCACTTTCAGGATAAAATAATTGAAATCTTACTTTCTATCCACTAAACAAAAATAAATTAGTATAATAAAGTAAAACAAAGTAAAATAATAAAAAAATGCAAAACAGAGAAAACTCGAAGCCTTTTTGACATTAGAAACCATCAAGTCATTTGAAAAGTAATGTTTTATTATGCAATTTCAAATTCCAAAATCGAAAAGAAAAATCTCGGTTCGCTGAGTCTGTTTTAAGAAAAATACAGTCAGGCATATCATTCACACGCAAAGGGATGAAACAATTCACACCTATACGCTTGGAATTGAAGGACTACACATTGTTGCTTCGTAATCTTATTATCTGGTCCAGTCTATCCGATACTGGAGTATAGGATTCGGTATAGAGTGATTAGTTTACATACAGAAACTCAAATAGATGAAAAGTTTTGAGAATATGCCAAAAGTATATATATATATATATATATATATATATATATATATATATATATATATATATATATATATATATATATATATATATATATATATATATATATATATATATATATATATATATATATATATATATATATATATATATATATATATATATATATATATATATATATATATATATATATAGTGCCAGTTCCTGTGCTGTAAGCTGATCTAGCTAGAAATCCAACCAGATTATGTAAGCTGCAAGTTAGACCCCGTGCGAATTTCCCTAAGACACGGGAGCGCGTTTTGGAACTAACCGAAAAGGAGACGCTTATGGATTCCAGAGAGGAGTAGCAATGATAATTTTCTTTTAACTTCACGAAGACGAACTCTTTTATTTTGGTGTTATTTATGAGTTTTTTTATCGTCCATCTTTATGTAAATTTAGCGTTTAATATATGTTTTGTTAAAGTACAGTGTTTCTCATTTTCAAAGACGACTACTCATGCCGTCCCAACATATATATATATATATATATATATATATATATATATATATATATATATATATATATATATATATATATATATATATATATATATATATATATATATATATATATATATATATATATATATATATAAATTTTAATGGTATCTCGTTTTATAAGTTAACAAATACTTTGTTAGGTTGTAAATTTTCTACCGTGAGATGGAATTTATTTCGTTAGCTTTTTATTTTGCAAAAGAGCTATATAGTTTTCTAGTAGATGAATATTTTTGTCGTCGAATATAATATATTCACTGTAACTTTCTTATATATGCATCTATGTAGATTTATTAAATTAAAATTTTCAATGGAATTTTTCTAGCAGTTGAAAACACTTCTTCAGGTTTTATTCTGATAATTGATAAAATACTTACGATGCTGAAATGTTACTCGCTAATAGTGAGGAAATTTATATATACCTACAATTTAAGTTTAGATTTTTGGTACTTTGTTACTTTAGTTACTCTGTGAGAAAAGCTCCGAATATTTTAAGTATCTATATTTCTTTGTTAAAGTATACTTTAACACAATAGTGTTTTTATTCATACATTTTAAATTTTTATAAATCCTCATTTTTTATAGTCATTTATAGAAAAAAAAATAGGGGATTATTTTGCTTGTTGACAGCAACCGGGAGGCCGGCGGGGAAAAACACACCGGAAAGATCTTCGGCAGAATCAATGCTCTGTTTGAAGAACTACTGTTTCACGTTTCCAAAAGTGATATTGGACGAAATTATTTGGCTGAAAGGGCTGTTTCGCTTAAGCCTTAGACTATGTTGCCGCTCGCTAGTAAATTCGAAGTCATGTTTTATGATCCAAAACTATAGAGTTTGCTGTAATATTTTACCATGCATTCCTTTCTTTGGTGGCTCAAACGTTGCAGGTCAGCCTCAAACGCTACAATATCTCCAGGACAGGAATTTCTGAGGCCGGTGATGGTCTGCCCAGTGATGAGTTAGCTTCTCTCTAGTTTTTGCAAATTTGCATGGGAAACACAACTGTAGATAGTGAATCCATATTCTAGAATAGGCCGTAAAAGAGTGATGTAGGTGCTCCTAAGGTACGAGGTGTCAGCACCCCAGTCTCTTCCTGATATATACTTTAGCATATTAAGACGATTCCTTGTCTTTAGTACAAGATGGTCGATGTGCTTATTACTTAGGACCTCTGGATCTAAGACAAATCCTAGATATTTCGGGTGTTTTTCAAACTGTAAGTGGTTGATGGTCCAATATGATACGAGGTTGATAATTATAGAATTTTCTGTAGGTAGTGAAAAACCCCACTGTGGACTTTGAGGGATTAAAGCACATTTTGTGATTGGTGGCAAAAGCACTGATGTTAGTGAGTACTTTGTTAATAGTGTCCCCAATTTGTTGTGGGTCGGGGCCTGATTTCCATAGGACAATATCGTCTGAGAAAATGCCAATGTCGCAGTCTTTAGGTATGATTCTTTCGATTCCTTTCAAAAAGAGTGAAAACAGGGTAGGACTTAACACTGACCCCTGAGGGACACCTTGGTGTAGTTTAAAGCTTCTAGATTTAGTACCATTGAACTTGACTCTAATGACTCTATTCCTTATAAAATCATAGATCCAATTCAGTGCTCATCCGTTGATTCCGAAAACATCAAAAAGTTTGATCAAAAGTTTTGATTTCTCACTCTGTCGAAAGCCTTGGAAAGATCCAAGAAAGCTGCAATGGTATGGTGAGTGGGTTACCTGCTGTGAACGTCCTCAATCTTTTGGCAGAGGTAGATATAGTCCTTTATAAACTTTTACACCTCTCCAAATATTGTCGAATTCACGTACATTGTATACCCTCACGCGTAGATATATCAGTCAATGAAATAGCAGATAGTCTAGCCAAGGCAGGTGTAGCTGAGGCCACTGTGTCTCAAGTGTCTCTTACCTCCTCAGAGCTCTTCTCCATTGCTAAATACAAAAATAAATCAGCATGGCTCACTCCACCCAGTCACAATTGGTATCAGGATACAAGACCGGGTAGCTGTTTAAAAGCTGACAAAGACCGCCAGTCTCAAACCGCCATCACACGTCCCCGCTGTGGTCACCTGAAATTACTGAGGTACTCTGGAGGAGAAAAGAGTTTTGCCCTCTGTACCAAGTGCTCTTCGGCCCAGGCATCTCCTGAACATCTACTGGACTGACTCGGTTTTTTCAAACAAGACTTTATAGAAAGACCCTTACTTGTTTCAGACTTTTTGAAGGTGAGCAAACTCATGGGCTTTGTCTAGCTAGGCTGGAAATGGGGATTTGAAAGAAGGAGAAAAGAAGAAAAAAAGATTTATATATTTTATTTTCATTGAAATACCAAATTCTTCCATCCGAATTTTAAGGTGAAGCAAATACGTATATCCTAAACAATAATAAAAATAATATATATTCATAGAAAATAATAATGTTAAATTCTTAAAATAAATATTCATAGAAATATGTCACAAAGGTTAAATAATAGAACACATGGTTTAACTAAAATTGCTTATTCAGTAGTTTGAATGTTCGCATCAGGTGCAGGGCTTTACCGAAAGTTCTAACTTCGACTTATATATCCTAGTAAAAAACTAATATAATTCCCTAATATATATTGATTTAAGATTAATTCTATCGAAGTAAGATTATATTCAAAGATTTTTTTTTGTTTGAAAAATATGCATTTAATGCGACAACGCAATAGTTAACGAATGAAAATTTTACAAAAATGACAATAATTTTTTTCAAAATATTGAAATTGTACATAATCATTGTAAGAAAATAGTTAGACATCTATGCCTCCACACTTTATTGCAAGAATTTCTTTAATGTATAGATGAAGGGACAGCTATTACAATGGGTACATTGGATTCCTTCGCATTAAATCAAAATATATTTTATTAATTATTAAGCATTAATTCCCAATAGTTTCAATAATTTTTGTATAATTTTTCAATTGTTCAAATAAAAATACTTTTAATTTTTTGGTCCCTTTTCGCTCTTCATTCGTATTTCAATTGTCATACTATTTTTTCATTTGATTCATATTCGAGTATACTATTTATTTAATCTAGTAATAGTATTGGGCAATAAAGTATAAAAAGTTTTTCTCAAATCTTATTATAATATGAAATACTTATTTTCGCTGTTTTTACTACGGAATTTAAATTTTTAACTGTTTGCAGTCAGATTCAAGAAATTTATATCGTATCCAGTAAAATACTTTTCATCTCTGAATCTCGATTACATCTCTACAGTCCTAATCTTAAAGACATTTAAAATAATGTGGTAATAAAATCTATAAGCTTAATTGCATACCATTTACATTAACCATTGGAATAATTTATTAAAAAAATATTTGACACAGATTTTAAAATACTGTGATACTTGAATTAAAGAAAAATTTTGGAAAATAAATATTTAAAAATTCAAGAAAATGTGTTTAAATGTTTTAGAACATAAAGGTATTGTGTGTGCATAAACAATTGAAATTTACTAATACGTGAACTGCCTAGGTTTAGGTTTCGCAAGATCGCATGAATAATTTTAAGTCTGAAATTTATTTTACTAAATTTAAAATATTTAATTTTAATAAAATATTTAATTGCCAGTCAATGCATTATTTTAAAACAAATTCGAGTTAAAAGTGATACAAAATGTAACATGTGGTAGGTTTTACATCACTATTTTAAGATTAATACATTACTGGAATATCAATACATAGAATATCATTATCTCAATAATTCAATAACAACTTCATTTCAATAATTCAATAACAATACATTAACTTAATACCAAAGCATACCATATCATTTCATCAAGATTTCAATATCAATACGTGAATATTTCACAACCAATATTTTACAGTATTATTTTCTTTCTTACTACCATACGTTTGATCAATACCCAAAATTAAATAAAAAAATACTTATGCAATAATTACTTGCAGTTCTTTGCAGCATAAAGGAATACGTAGTTATATGTTACTAACTTATTTACAGTTTAAGAAAATTATTATTGCAGTTTCAGAAAGTTTGTGGTACCAGAAATTCTTTCGTCCTAGAAAAATGCTTATCAATCAAACCATAAACTCCTTTTCTATTTGTAGGACTATTTCTGTGCGTTTCATTAATAGTAACAGTCAACAAACATAGGGTATTCTAGCCTTTAATCTCTCTTTCGCTCTTATCAATCATTCGTAACAGCAGGATTTGTTATTGCATTGCATTTTCTCTTTATAGAGCTTGTGGGATTTACTTTCTCTCACAAATTGAATAGCACCACTGCTTTTCTTTTTAATCTGAAGGGAAAATATTTCAATGAAAGCGAAGATATTTTCAATTTTTTTGAAAAAATAAATTTAAAGGGCTAAATAAATGTATCTCTTTGCAGAAAATACATTTTATAACTAAATGTAAAAACTTATAACAAAAGTAATAATATTTTATAAAAAATGTCAGATTATTTTCTTTTAATGATAGTTTTTTTCAGTATTTAGATTTTTTGAGCAAAACTGTTGTTTTAGAATATAGTACTCTTAACTGCCCAGACACTTACAATTGTGCGTCCACTTTAAAAACACTCTATACAGCATATTAGCATACTTTAAATTCAAATATTAAATTAATCATGACAAATCCTTGATTAGTGAAAATTATTTTAGAAGAGATTGGAAGAAGTGTTGTAATTTTAAATTAGTAAGAATTATAAAATAAATGGTAACAAATATCTTATTAGTTAAATCATAGAGAATATGCACAGTTGTTTCGTGCACGTATTAGAATTACATGTTCAGCTTAAAGGAATAATACATTTTAATTAAATAGACTCTCAAGTTTTTTTACTTTAAACTGCATTATCTGAACGTTAATAAGATTATACAAATTCAAAAATTTAAAATTAATTTTAAATTTTTACTTTTTCTGGAGATTTTAGAAAGCTTTGCGTGAGAGTTTTTAATTAGTGCATTTATATTATTAAATATTGCTAATCAGTGAAGTTCTTTAGAATATATATATATATATATATATATATATATATATATATATATATTAAATTTGAATTAGAATTTAAGTTGTCACTAATAGAGCTTGTATTCTATATAACTTTTATATTCTTTTCCACTAAGCAATTTTGTTTTTATTCAGTTTCTATGAAAAAAAAAATTTTGCATCTGCCTATCTTGCATTTTAACAGAAAAGTAATAAGTTAGCAAATAAACTACTCATTAAAGTAACTATTGAATTCTTCGAAAACTGAATGGGCCTCTTCTATTGCACGCAGAACATTTGTGAAATGATATTTAGAGCATAGATGATATTTCAAACATGAAATTACAAATTCAAAGAGTCCAACATTGTTAAAATCACAAAACTTAATCACATGAACTAACTTTCCATCTAATAAGGATATAATGCAGAACCAAAAAACAGGATTTTTAGCCAGACAAGTGTTTGAGAAAAATGATGGTCACCCACTGGATGATTTAATGCTGAAATCATCAGTATGCTTGGGGTCGAAACTTGGAAATCTGTGGCAGGGGAAAGTCAGCAATAGTTGCAGCTGACAAGTATAGTTACGGTCAATGACTGTTGGGTCAAAGAGAAAAAAAATTTTAATATTTTTTTTTATTTTATAGCTAATATTCACGTTGTCATTTGTTCATAAAATGCTTCTCATATTTTCTATGAGTTTGTACCACGCTGACACCTTGTCGACCATTGTTAATATTAATCAAATTAAAATATTTTTTTTCTTTTTGCTGCTGCCCCTCTGGGGGTTTATCTTCTTTGGGTAAACACTGGGAGTCACACCCCCGGGGTACCCTAGTGATCTGTCCTCCCTTCGTTTTCCCCTCCCTTCCTCTTATTTTCTTCTTTCTCTTCTCCCTTGTTGTGGTTGCCAAATTTACTGGTGAGAGCGTATCGTATGTGTTCGATTACCACCCTGTTGCATCGGACCCTGATGGGAAGAGACCGCCCACGTATTCGCCTTGCATGAACATTCGGGTTCCTGGAAAAGATGATCCTGGTAGTTGAGTCAAAGAGTATATAATATGAGAATAAGCCCAGTCTCCGATACGTAGCAGGTGCCAGCAAGGTCCCTCTGTATGACAAGAAAAGGGGCCAAAGGTTTTTTAAACGACGCATGCGCACATCTATCATCCATCATAGCGTCTCTAAACTTGTTTAACAACAAATTTTTCGCCATTTTTAAAGTGACTGTTTAAAGTGACATCTTTAAGTGACCGATATCTATTTGAATTATACAAAATAATAAATTATGTTTATTTTTTAATGAATTCGTCACAAGTAAATATTTTCCTTCATTAATAAGTAAACCTTTTTCTAAACCATATAAGTCTGTAAAGAATAAAAGCAGGCGGGGTCACTTTTCATTAGCTGTTTACATGAGTGGAGGGAGACAAGGAGAAATGTGTTTGTTGGGAGCGGAGAGGAATGGGGTTGCTTACGGGGTGAGGGTGGAGGGACCCTCCGTAGGAAGCAAGTTGTTTTCCTAGGATTACTTCCACACCTTGATGGAGGAAACCGCTGCCTCCGGAACAGGTTTACATGGGGGCCTATGAGAGCTGTTCTTCTTCTCACTTATATATTCTTTGGTTGAGGTGTATCCTGGTACTTCAATACGCTGCTTTGGCCTGCGCTTGCAGACACAGATGGTGCATATTGGACATCTGAAGTAAAAATGGCTTGGAGTAACTGGCCGGTTCTACCTTAAATAAAAAATCCTTGCGTTGCTATCAATGTCAAAGGTTAGGGCATTTTAAAGCATCTTACCGAGGTCTATCGCTTTGTGCTCGTTGCTCTAGTAATGTCCATGAAGACACTTCCGGCGAGTTGTCACCTCTTAGCATCTATTAAAAGGGTGATCACGCAGCTTGCGCCAGAAGTTGTTCAAAATGGTCCCTAAAACAGAAATCAAAGCATTGCCGAACCTAACATTTAACAAATCCCACTGAATAGTTACGGCCAGCACTCCTCACCCGAGTGTGTCCTATTCAGCGGCATCTATAACTTCATATTGTACAGTAAGTACACAAAAAATACCTCAATATTATTTACCTCACAACAAACAAGACAGAAACCACAATTTAATTTCACTGGATCATCAACATCTCGCAGACCTGTATCCAATTCTCCCCCTCCAAAAGCATGTCGATTGACATCAACAGAAATGCCTAGTCCTGCCTTAAAGCAGCGTCCGAATGTAAAGTTGCCACATAGCAAAAAACCAGGTATTCGTAAAAAGAATAAAGATATAAAATTCATACAAATCGCTAAAAAATCCATTTCAGATATTCTGCAGAAGATGGACACTGAAATAATACTACATCCATTGGATGACGAAAAGATTTTCGACGACCCACCTAAGGATGTTACGTCTAAATCAAAAAGGTAATGGCAAGTTCCTTTATCTCTGGGAATTGTAGGAGTGTGCGAAATAAAATCTCTGACAACAGAGATATAGTTTTAAAATATCACTCGTCATGTTTTGCAATCCAATAAACTCATTTAACATTATCTGATAATTTTAATGTACGTAACTATATTTGTTACCGAAACGACCATGTCAATAGTAGTAGATCTAATGGTGGTGTCGCGATTTTAACCTCAACAAACTTTCCATTAACTCGCCTTTTATTGTCGACGTCATTACAGGCTATTGCAGTTAAGGTTTATGTAAACATTATCATTACAGTCTGTTCCATCTATATACCTCCAAATGCCACCGTTTCACAACATGATTCAAACTTATAAATTCGTCAATGTCGAAAGTATCACGTTGAAACGCTCATCCATGATCATAATCTTTGCTTACTGAATCAAGGTGAATACACTTACTTTCAAGAACCAACACGAACTTTTCATTGCATTGATTTTGCTTTATGTTCAACTGCGATTTTGCCCTTTTCACAATTTTCGGTCGATAATGATCTTCAGAATAGCAATAAATTTCCAATCATTGTTTCATATTCATCTACAGCATCTGTTACTGCAAGACCTTCTGTTTTCATTTATCACCGAGATGATTGGAGGCTTTTCTCTCACATCACAGAAGATATGGTGATGGATAGAAATCTTGAAATTGCGGTTGAAACGTTTACCTCTGTAATCATCAATGCAGCACAATATCAATATCATACCGAAAACAATAACTTCACTTCCCCGCCATCGCAATCCATGATGGTCTGATGAATGCATCGCATCTCACAAAGAGCAATGGAAACAATAGAGCCTTTTTTATCGGTATCTTACAACAGACCATCCTGTTGCTTTCAAGCGAGTTAGAGCACTTGCATTCAAAATTCGGTGGCGAAACCAACGAGATTTTTTTTCACGTTAGAGAGAGATAGAGTTGAAAGCCGAAAACTACAATTTGTGACACGGTGGCAGTTCCAATATAATTGTGATTTCACTTCTCAAGAATTGCAGCTAGCTCTATCAAAAGCTCCGAATACGAGCCCCGGCTTTGATGGTGTGCCATATCACATGCCTCGCCATTTTACTTCTGCATCTTTGTAGAATGTTCTTTTACTTTTCAACAGATTACGGAGGGGGCAGATATACCCATCAAATTGGCAGCTGTCTCTTGTGATACCGATTTTGAAGCAAGGTAAGGATCCGATGGAACCAATAAACTATCGCCATATAGCTCTGACTAGCTGCTTCAGCCAGGTATTTGAACATATGGTCAACTCTCGCCTGGTTTTCTTCCTGGAGAAGAAAAAAATTCTCCCCGACATTCAAAGTGATAGTGCAAGTGAAAGGGCAGATCGACTATGAATAATCGCTGCTTTGGAATCACGTATTCGTATTGTTTTTGTCCAACCTAACCATTTTATTTCTATCTTCTTCGATATTGTGATTCACGAGATTGGACATGGCGACGCGGAGTTCCAGAGGCATTGTTTGACATGGAACTCCGTATTGACCTACCTACGTTTATCAAAAACTTTTTGATCAAATATATTTTCGGGTCAAACTATTCAATGCATTTTCTGACTTCTACATCCAATCTGAAGGTGTTCCACAAGGTAGTGTTCTGAGTGTCATACTTTTGATAGTTCATATTTCCTTTATCTTAAACATTTTAGCACCAACACTTTTTGGCTCACTTTATGTAGACGTTCTCAACGTCTTTTGTTCAGGTTCTGACATAAGAGTAATCGAGCGTCAATTACAACTTGCTGTCAATAAAATTATATAATGGTGTAATGAGAATGGTCATACTCTTTCACCTTTCAAAAGCTCATGCATGCATTTTTGTCGGCAACGTTGTTTTCATATTGATCCAGTTATTCATATTCATATCATTGCTATACCCATCGTGAAGAAAACGAAATTTCTTGGACTTTTTTTTCGATCGTAAGCTTACTTTTCTTCCTCACGTAAAGCAATAGTTGAAAAGATGCGAGGGAACCTTAAATATGTTACGGGGGCTTTCTAACATGTTTTGGGGTGTTGACCACACTGCGCTATTGCGAATTTACCAAGTACTTATACAGTCGTGCATTGACTATGCATCTATAGTTTATGGTACTGCTTCTGCCTCGCAACTAAAACGCCTTGATGCGGTACATCACATTGCATTACGCATCTGTAGCTGGGCTTTTCGCACTTCACAAGTGGAAAGCTTGTATGCTGTCTGTCATCAGCTACCACTGGATCTACGTAGAATGCAATTGCCCTTGACATACTACTACAACATAACGTCTTCAGCCTCACACCCTTTACAGCGTGAGGATACTCGAATAAGTTTAATGCACCTATATGATACTCGACCTTCTCATGTTCGCCCTTTTATAGCTCGTATGTGTTCACACATTCAAACATTTACAATTTTAAATTCAACAACACCATCGGCTGGCCACCTATTATTTCTCCCTGGACGGTTTCACCATATCATTTTTATTCTTTCTTTGATGTATCTAAAAAATCCCTCGTGTCACCAGTCATATTTCAAAAAACTTTCCTTTCTCATTGTCATCCAACCGCTCAAAATCTGAATATGTTGTCTTGGATATCCTCATATCTGAAGTCACGTACAACTACCAAATTCCCGAAATTTGATCCGTCTTCACTGCTGAAGCTGTTGCTATCCTATTGGTACTACGACTAATCTCCCCATGCTCGAATCGTAAGTATTGCATATCCTCCGATAGTATGAGCGTTATGAGCCAATTAGAAAAGTTTTCCTCTGATACTCCTCCAACTTTCTGTTTCTTTATTAATTTGTTAACCACTCTTCAGAAGAATGGCTTTGAAATTTTATTTTGATGGCTACCGAGTCATGTTGGCATTCAAGGGAATGACCTGGCAGACTCAGCTGCACGATCTGCTACATCTGTTTTAACGTTTTCAATACCTTTCTCTAATATCAAACTACATATTCGGAAATTAGTGAGATCGTTAAAGCAACAACAATGGGAAAGCAAAGTTTTTAATTAACTGCTTAGCATTAAATACGATTTAGGCAACTTTCCAGTGCTGCCCCTGCGTAGCACTGATGTAAAGCCTACACGTCTTCGAATTGGTTACACCCGGTTAACACACCTCCATATACCGTTTAGTGACCCTCCTCCTTAATGCAGTACTTGTAATGTTCCTCATCACATTTTAATAATATGTCCATGTTTTAACTAACATCATTTAACGTTTTTTGGGAGTTCTATTTTATGCATGCAGAATTTGTTACATGATACTCATCATCCTAACATCTTTGTGTATTTACGTGTTGTTGGTATTTTCAACTGTACATAAATGTTTTAATACATCTACAATGTTATTCACTTTAGCAAACAACTTATCATTTCACTTACATTGTGCATTTAATATCGTATTCATACCTTTTTATCAGATTTTATTCATACCTTTTATCTGATTCTATTCACCAATTTATACTAATTTACTAGTTATAACAGTTCACAATTAAAGTGTTGCATGCACTTTGTCTTTTAAACTGTTTTATCGTATTGTTTTCAAAGCATATCTTCCTTTGGACTTTGTGTCACTAAACAATACATTTAATTCAATTCCAAAACAATTAAAGATTATTTAGTCATGAAAGAAAAAAAAATTAATTATTAAATGATTTTCTAAAAGAAAAAAAATTCCAAGCCTTTTTAGTATTCATAATAAGGATATTACATGCTTTTTTACTTCGTTATTAACTACATTCTAAAAACATCATTGCAATTTATAATACTCTATAATTATTTAAGAGAATAAAAAAAAATCTACAAAATAATGTGTGAAATAAATTTATTAAAACTAAAATTCACAAACAGCACAATATGGAGAATATACAAAAAGGAAATGCAGAATTCAAATGTAACAAATTAGAATAATAATTCGTATTTCTTGTAGGACTATGTCATACAGGCTAACTTATTATGTACAATCAAAATCTCTAGGGTTTATATCGTTGATTTACTGTCTTAAATCCTTTTCAGAGCTTGTTCAAATATAAATCCGATAAAAGGATGTGCAGGATATATTCATTCAGTCATGCTTACAATTCATTATAAATTCACGAAATTTAGCTATGTTCCTGCAACCTTTGTCCTGCGTGACAGATTCCTTTCCTGGGTGTCCAGTCGGCTGTGATAAGGAATTATCAAAATTAAGCTTCCGTATTCCTTCGCTGAGATGAAGTTAAAATAATAATAAATTGTTTGCTATGGCTTGGAAATTTAATTTTCCCAAATAACATGAATCTCTGTCGGTTTCCCTAACTATTGTTTTGTCAGAAAATTAAAACTGGAGACAATTGGATGTTTAATAGTTATAGTTGTATTCTCAGAAACTGTTTGAATGAGTGCTTATTAATAAATTAGTTAACATTGAAAGCAGATTAAAGAAATTTCTAAATAAACGATTGTGATAATGATGGTTAGTTACTCGCTGAGAAAACGGCCTATTTTTTCTTTAAATATTATAATAAAAGTCACGACTATTAATCCCACACTAAACATAATTCTTGAAGTGCAATAACTAAACTTACTTAATTAATTCTTGGGTAAATCTAACATGCTGGCACGTTAAATAGAGAAGAAAGATGTGAAAACATTCCCCAGTTTTGCCGACAGCAATGGAGCTTAGACACATGATCCACATACCTCAAGTGGCCTCAAGTAGCAAATATTTTCGAAGGCGATGGTATTCGGTAATAATAATTATATCTCTATTTTTTGACTCATAGTTTATATAGTACATTTATCAAGAAAGAATTATATGATTGCAAATATTAGCTAAAACTGAATTTATTATTTAAAGTTTGTATTTTAAATGTCTGTATGCTAAAGTTTGCAATTTTAAAATATCGTACATTAAATTTTGGAAGGAATTCTATATCAAAGTGTAACTAACTAATCTAGTAGTTCAAGACCTTTACCAAAACGCATGATTATTGTAATTTAGCAAAGGTTAGAAAAGATAGTTTGAGTTGATGGATTTCCGCGGTTTTCAGATATAGTGCTGTCAACAATTGTTTGGGAAATATTTTGTAATCGGACAAAAGGAAGCAGATGAACTGTTTAAATTAAATAAGTATCGAAATTTTTACATTATTCAAAGACTTAAATCAATCAAAGGATATAAGATGTCGTTTCTAAAATAAGCTCTTAATAAGGGGGGATACAGTATTTTAAATAAAAGAAAAATGCATAAAAATGGAAAAATATTATTTTAAATATATTTTTAGCCAATCGTACTCAATGGTCTTTTAATGTTTAAAATATAGAAACAACCCCTTTAAGCATACAAGAGATACAAAAGTTTGCGCAGTTTCCTTTTAACTAAATAAAACCTTATAACTAAATCTTCATTAAATAATGTGGCCTCTAAATATTAAAATATAAAAATCTTATCATTTAGAGTCATGCTGACCTCACATTAAAAAGGTCCTGGATTCGAGTCCCGGACAAGACATGGATGTCGTTCATTGTCTGCACTATCTGTCTTTGCTAGGGGAGCAACGTTGGCCCAACTAATATGGTGCCCTAGTGGCAAACAAATCTGTCCTACCGATACTTCAAGGGCGAGAGTCAATAGGGTGGGCATTGGAAAAAAAGCCACACAAAAATAACATTTAGAGTAGTAGATAATATAATGGTGCATTTGAGGAGCCCTTGGGTGCAGAAGGTTAATTTAAGTTGAAAACATTTTGATCAAAATTCCTGTAAACATTTAAAGTAGAAGTTTTCCGATTTTTGGAAATAGTTAAGAAGTTTGAAAATAAAGTTCAATATGAAATACGGACTATAGTAAAAATATTTTCTATATTGTTTAAAATGTACTTTTTTTTCAACCATTTCAATATTTTTCATTGCAAAATACAAAAAAAAAAAATGTTCCTCTCTGTTCATCATCTATTTCACATCATCATCATCATCAAGATGCTCTTTACGCTACTCTGGCGCATAAGGCTTTAAGTCTCGTCATACATGGCTGGCGGTCCAAAGCAGTCTTCCAAACCAAACTCCGGCTACACCATCTAAGCTCATGTCTTGCACCCCCTATCATTCTTCGGCACGTAAATTTCGGTCTTCCTCTTTTCCTTCGTCCCACCGTTGTCCAGATGAGAGAAACACAAGAAAATTTAGTTTTAGTCATTCTCAGAATATATCCCATCCACGTCCATATTCGACGTTTTATTTTCTTAGTAATGGGTCTCGTATCGGCACATCGGCATAGCTGCTCCTTTGAAATTACGTAAGGCCAAAATATCATTTTGAGTAAAACGTTTCACGCCAAGGGGTGATACCTCCACGACATCAGCCATTCTCGTGATAGTTAACCTTTTACCAAACAGGTTTTTGCATTCTAAAGCTGAAAGCTGGAAAAAACACAACTTTGCAATTTGTATGTCAAAACTTTGTTCTCTTGTGCACTAAAAAAGTGTTTAAAATGGAATTATCACGTCAACAAATCAGAACGATTATGTACTATGAGTTTCGAAGTAAACTCAGTGCAACTTAATGCCACCAAAAAATGTGTGAAAGTTAAGGTTTCAATCCCCTTTTTTTTATGATACAGTAAAAGTTTGGTTTCGAAGGTTAAAAGCAGGAGATTTCGACATTGAAGATGAACCTCGTTCTGACAGCCCTTTCGAGGTTGATTGTGACCGGTAAAAGCAAATCATTAATTATGACAGAAAAGTTTCTACTACTGAGTTGGAGCTTGATATTTGTCAAAAAAAACAATAGTTAATGCTCTCGAATGCATAAATCTAACGTTTAATTTTAACCGCTGGGTGTCTCACGAATTGACTGCTGAAGACAAGAGCAAGAGAAAAGCGGCCAGTATGGCTCTGCTCAGAGATCAAGGAAAAGAGAACATTCTGGACAGAATTGTGACATGTGATGAAAAATGGGTGTACTACAACAATACAAGTAGTAAAGGAGAGTGGTCATTACCCCAGGAATCAGCAGGCTCGGTTTCAAAACGAACTCTCTGTATCTCGTGGGATTGTTGCGGAATTATCTATAAGGAGAACCTGAAAAGCCGATAGGCTATCAATAGTACAATATACAGCAATCTGCAAATTAAAGTTAGCGATGCCATTTGAAAAAAACGAAAAAACAAGTTCAGAAGGAATGTGATTCTCTTTCATCAAGATAACGCCCGGCCACATGTTAGAGTGATGAACGGCTGGACGCTCTACACGCTGGAGTGGGATTGGATGCAGCATCCACCATATAGCCCAAACATAGCTCCTTCGAATTGTTATCTGTTTTTTCATCGGCACCTGCATCTTGATGGGAAAATCTCTCATTCAAATGACGACGTCATAAATGAGGTCAATCGCTTTCTGGACTCGCGCAAGCCACAGTTCTTCACAAAAGGGATTGAAAAATTACCAAACGCTAGCAGACCATTGCTGATTTGAATGGAAATTGCTATCCTCATTAACTTTGCTGATTTTGCATGTATTTATAATTTTACAGGATCGTTTTGTTTCGCGGAAAACTTTTTAATCAAACCGATACATTCCCATACCACTTTGTGTAATATTTTTTGCAATAAATTCTTTCATCAGAAAGAGTTTCCTAGAATTGCTTAATTTTTCCACTTCTCACTTTTATTAGTTCATTACTCATTATAAAAAAAATATCCTCAAGTTCCTCATGTCCTTCATCAAATATTAAGAAAACAAATGCTTTACGCATTTATTTTTTTAATTACTCTGAATTTTAGACATTTTAAAAAATTGGAGCTCAGGAATATAGAAAATGTTATGAACGTAAATTAAAATAATCATTGATATATCTAGTCAACATAGATTATTGTAAATTTCATAACCACAGTCATTTATATTATACAATCACAACAGGAAAATCTGATTAAATGTCAAAATCTACATACCTTTTAAGATGGATGGGATATTATCACAAAGAGATTGAATGCGACAATGTAAACCTAGCGTCTTCTATTCATGATGTTCCAATCTGAACAATGCATAATGCTATACCTATTTATTGCTTACATACTAACACTAACATTAAATTACGTTTTATAACAAAACTTATAGCATGCATTACATTTTATATTTAATTACTTACACAATAAAATTCAATGCATTTATTTAATAAAATAGGAATTATAAATTTAATTGCATTTATAATTATTACAAAGTTAATTATTTAAATATATTCCGATCTAGTAAAATATACATATTTAATTAAAACACATTAAACTTATAGACAGAAGCTTTCGAATTATATATATATATATATATATATATATATATATATATATATATATATATATATATATATATATATATATATATATATATATATATATATATATATATATATATATATATATATATATATATATATATATATATATATATATATATATATATATATATATATATATATATATATATATATATATATATATATATGCGGATATTTGAAAGGTTACTTTCACGTTAAATTCAGACTTTTGAAAATTTTTGAATTATTCAATCCTTTTAATTCTCTTATCTAATAGGAAAAATTAACGTAATCTTATATGCAAATATTTAAAATATTATTTCACATAATCTGATGGACGGATCATGGGCTAGAATATCCCTGCATCGAGCTAACCAAAGAAGGCTGTTGTGGTTTTCCTCTTCATGCACCACAAATACGGGTGAGTTCTCTCAAACGAAGGCTAGTTTGTCCCAATGCTCGATTCATGAGTTTCCTAGTTTTCCGGGCTCTTGGCTTCGAAGTATATATATATATATATATATATATATATATATGCTTATTGAATTATTGAATTTAACTCCATGCATGAAAGTTTATATTTTAAAATACACGAGCAATAAGAGAAGAAATGAAAAATCAGCAGCAAAGAAGTTTCAGTAGAGAATGATTCATCAATACATTCTATCATCATTCATTTCTGTGGAGGCTTAATCAAAATCTTATCAGTGATCGATTATTTCTGGAATGTTTCTCTTCGAAATGTCTCTTTTTCTTTTATTTCTCTTTTATTCAGAATCCTGAAAGTTTCTAGTCTTTCAATTGGACAACATATGATAACTTCCAAGAACCATTCCATATCTTATAATAATCCATCAATAAGTAAAAATTGTGAAAACTTTGCTTCAAATAAGCCATTTGTTGAGAAAATAATGGTTGCTAAATCTTCAGAAGGCATTTTCTATTATATATATTAATTTATATATCATTCATAAATTGACTTCGACATTTCATTCTGTAAAGTTTTATATTTGTTCTTGTAATTTCCTTTCTTTTTTTGTTCTTGTAACTTCCTTTTTTTAAAATACATAATGATTTTTATTAAAAAAAAATATTGCTTCAAACGTAATCGCAATATGGATGATTCTTAGATGAAGAGTAATTTTTTTTTCCATTCTTAACTTAGAATTTGAATTTTTAGTTAGTAGCTAGTGAACGGTAAACTGTAATGACTTAGTTGCCTCTTTTTCTTCAAACCTAATGAGTCAGTGATCAATATCGATAGGTTGTTTTCATTTTATAGTCACTTTTTGAAAACTTTCTTATTGCTCTTGGACTAAATTGTATTTTTAAAAAAAAATCCAATTGAAAATAATTTACAGCTATAAAAAATTTATTCATCAATAAAAGTAGTATGAATATGTGACGTTATTTACTTAACCATACTGCCTGTAATGAAATTTATTAAAATATTTGAGGAGGAAAAATACATTTAATATATACATTACAACTTTAAAATATGTGAATTGTTAAAGAAATATTCGTCCCTGTGAATATTTCCATCACAAATTGATGGATCCTGATGGACCAAAATTTCGAATGGTGACATTGGTTATATTAAAGAAAATTTTGTTTTCTGGAGTCTTTCGGCATTGATTTTACCATTAAACTATTTAAAAAAAAAGAAAAGAAAAGAAATTGGAAAGTGGGTATTTAAGTCACCACTTTTATTTTTTTAACCCGCCATTTGGCAAGCGGTTATTTTTATGTCTAGTATATGATAAATTTCAAAATTTTTAGAGCAAGAAAATAAAATTATTATATATCTATTTATTTTGTTCAAAATAAATAGCCTTCTACATTTCCCGAAGTATTTCGTTTCTTTGGTTATAATCACGTTAGTAAAAAAAATATAATAGAGAAAAATGATAAAATAAAATTTAATAATAATAATTAAAAAAATCGGTCAGATATTAACTGAATGCAACAATAAAGGAATAATTTCTATTATATTAAATTTAAAAAATTAAGTTTATTAAAATTTTAAAGTTAAGAAACGGATATTAAACGAGTAAAATAAAAAAATAACAATGAAAGTTGAAAAGTAAACTATGGGTATAAAATACAACTTGTCAAAATATACCATATTTTCCAAACAATTTAAATTTTGCTTTTTTTTCAACAAATGTTATATTTTTTAAAAATCTTTGTCAATATTTCATACCTTTTGTAATAAAAATTAAGATAGAAAATAAATTTAGCTAAGCTAATTTATTTTTAATCTTAACATGTTGCTAATTAATCACTTTAATTAATAAACATATTTGTTATAAAATAATCATTCCATGCTTCATTAAAATTATGCCAAGTAGCATAATATAATAGTTGTATTAAATTTTTAGTTATTTAAAAACTTTTGCTTTAACTTTGGTGAGTAAATTTTTGAACACAGATTCTTTCAAGTTTTGTTAGTAATTGCAATTCAATAAAAAAAACACCTTTTACTGTCAAATTTAATGATCACGCATCAGTTTAAATATTTGGCTTGTCATAACTTTTAGCTCAAAAAAGTATTTTCGAGTATAATGATTAATTGTTTCAAATTAAAGTGAAAATTCTTTACAAAGTTATTCAGTATTGTAAGAAAAATGGAATGCCAGGAATTTTGCAATACTTTCTAAAAACCCAAACACAGAACTAATCACCTTTCATGTTGACGAATGTTATCAGATAGAACATTTTTCTCATAGAATTTTTAACTAATGAACATTGTTATTTTAATTTGCTTATCTGTCATTTTGAAACTGATTTTAATAAATGGTATATTTCTCTAAGGGTATAATTAATCACGATTATTTCTGGAAAGGGAATTTAGTTTACTTCTCGCCAAAGATAGTATATTTTTTTTGAAACATCTACTGAGCAGGATGAATAGGAAACAGCTGGGTGTAATTAGATCCTTAAAGATAATGAACTAAATAATCAATTATGCATAAAATTATAAACAAAATTTTAAAAAAACCTAAGAAAAAATGTATGATAACGTAAGCGTTTGATAAAAAGTACAATGCTCTGAAAAATTTAAACAGTATTTTTAATGAATCTGTTGCAAAAAGAGAATTTTTTCAATTACTTCTAATGAACTTAATTTTTTGTAAAAATAATTTAATTAAAAATCAAATACTTTTTTTTAAAATATGTTTTTGTGGTGTTTTATTACTTCGCTATTAATTAGGTGTTTAAATACTCTCTTCTCTCAGGCTTTGTATTAAATATCTGTAGTGTTTTGATTATTTTTGAGCATAACTTTATGTAAACTAATTAATATTCATAATGTATGTAATATTATGTATGTATGTATTAATATTCATATTCATAATGTTCATAATAATTAATGAAAGAGTAAATTATATAAAAAATGAACAATTATGAGAAACATTCATGTGCTTAGAAACTGATTCTCTTGAAAGAATTTAATTCAGAAAGGCAATTTAACAAGTGCTACGTGGAATACATGTAAAACAGAAAAGAAAATTTTTGTATTTCCCATTAAAAATATTGATACTGTTTAAAAAATATAGTACATTCTAATTAATAAAGGAAATATTTAAACAATTAAGACCTTTAAGCAATTTATTTCATTATTAAGCTACTAAAAAAATCTGCACTTCAGAGATTACCAAAAACAAAACTTGGAATTTTTTTCTCTTTTAATTGAAGAAAGATAGGCAAAACAGTATTTTCAAGCAAATTAGATATAGTGATAGCTGCATTATATCAGGGAGGTTATGTACTTCTTAATGCATTGATCTAAAATATGTATAATGTTTGGATAAACTGTTGGTTAGATTTAAGATCAGATGATAAAGTGATAGTTTATTGAACTTGATAAAAGATATGTTTTTTCAATATATTACATAAAAAAATAGAACTGAATTTTGCTGCAATCAGGAATAGTTGTTAATGGTTGATTGAAGGGTTCACATGAAAAGAGAATCACATGACCCCAGTATGTTTAAACTTTATAGACATTGTTCTGAACTTAATGTAAGAGACTCAAAAAAAAAGTGTCAAGATAAAATGGCCATGAATCAGATCAGCAATGAAAGGCATGGACGTAAGTGAAACGGTGGGCAAAGTTACCACGCTTGCGTTGATCTTCGCACTCTGACTTAGACTTTGTGACAATAGGCTTTCCATCTTGCACGTGTCTTGACCACATCTTACGCACGAGTTTTTGACCACAACCCGAAGCAAACTGTGTATTTCATATATCTTTTTATATCCGGTGAGACCAATCGAGAGATAATTCTTCCGAAGAATGTGTGAGATAGAATTCACAGTTTGCTAGTTGTCACAACCACGAGCATTGTTGAATCTTCTACTACGCCTTAGATCTTAAGACAATGAAGATATAAGGCGTCTGGCATTAAATATATTTATGTGAAGATGAAGAAATATAAAGTTCTTTTTTCTTCAAATTCAGACATTGCAGAGCATTTTCAAAGAAGAGAAAAATAAAATATATTTAAAAATTATTTTTATGCTAATGTTAAGTAATTACTTAATGTTAAGACTTTTTAACAGATTATATATTTTTTCTCTCCTGAATGATAGGAAGAAAAGTAGCTTATTAGCAAATAACAATACAATATGTCCTTTTAAAGTGTATTCGTTAACCCTTTTCTTTATTTAGTTCATATCTGCATTAAGTAAAAAAATTATTTTTATGCGTTTCACGTAACAAAATTCATTACTATGCTTGATATGCTTACATTATAAAATAAAACAATAAAATCCTTGCGTGTAGAGTTAAAATAATTTGTTTGTAATTAATAATCAAAACTATTTAATGAAGACGCATCATTTATCTTGCAGCCTATGTTGTAACATACATTGTAAACATTCCCCGTTAAAATGGTTCAATGCTTACGCGGAGAAGAATTTACGAACTTTTTATTCACTAGGTAATGGGTTTTTAATGAGGAAAGTTAGTGTGGCGTGAATTGCAAAAAGGTTACACGCGTTTTTGAGAGAAAATTAACAGCATTTTAATGTGAAAAAATCAACAGTCTTAAGCTTTTATTGATCCCATTTGGAAAATATTCGAAGAACTCCTAGCGTGTGAAAATATTAAAACCTGCAAACGAAGACTTGAAAAATACCATGTTTAAAAATAAATACTAATATACAGACTCACACTCATATATATATATATATATATATATATATATATATATATATATATATATATATATATATATATATATATATATATATATGTAATATCTATAAATAAGATGATTATGATTCATATTATTAGTATTTGAGCTATCCCCCAGATTAACGCAATCAAAAAAATTATATATTTTTGTCAAACTAATTTCTGTTTGTTTGAAAAAGATAGATTTTTTTTATTGATTACGAAACTTGAAAAAAAAATTTCTTCAAATGTCAGAAGAGTATTCATATTTACAATGCTTTTATTTTTGCAGATTTTCACTTGGCTTTAGCGATTAATTGGAAATAGCAAAACAGAAATAAAGGAAAATTTGTACTTTTAGTAAATGAGCATTTTTAAGTTTTTTAAAAAATGTTTTACAAGGCTTATGAAAACTATAAATATTTTTATTTAATTGAAACGCTTAGTGAAAAAAGCTTCTTTTCGCTATATTTATGAAAACAAAGATTAAAACTTTAGACTTGAAATAATGATTTATTATTCTGTTTAATTATACGTGATTTATATCGTCAAGTCCTAAAAATTTAGGTATCTCATCAACTGGTTTTTCTAATCGGTGAACCTTATGTGTTTTTGGAATGAAAGAAGGTTTCAAGTGCATTTGGCACCAAAAAGTCAACAGATAGCCTTAGGAAGCTTTTACTTTTGTAACAATTTAAAACATAATGATAATTATGAGTGTTATTTATTAATAGATTTCGCAATGAAAAGTTTGACCATAGACTTTAAATTTATATTAAATATCACTTCAAAATCGTCCCTAAGATATCACTTCAAAACCTTCATCCACCAAGTGTTTCAATTTATTTTATATTTATTTTATATTAATTTCGTGATAACATAAAAACTGCCATGTTACTCGAAAAAAAATCTTCTGGATCCATACATGTTTTAATTAGAGCACTACCTACTTTCTAAAATTGAACTAATAGTGTGTTTCTTCTTTACTACTTGCCGTATCATTATATGCTTGAAACTAAATTATTCTTTACCTTATCTATGCTATTTCAGTCTGAATTTTTCTTCAACAATCTAATTTGGTGTAACTGAGAACTACAAGTACATAACAAAATAAAGGCATAGCTCTTTATTTATCGCCTTCTCTGTATCTAACAGCTCCTTCTACATGCGTGGTTCTAACATTAGAGGAGTAGCTTCTATATCTGGTAGAAAGTTAAGGTTGTTTACATTTGGAATCCGACAAAAGATACTAAATGCTTAAAGCTGATTTAAGACAATTTGCACAGCCGTCTCCTTCTTAGAAACAGATTGAAAATCGAAACATATTGTTGTCACTGTAAAAATAGCACTGGAAAAAGTTAGAGATCAGTGATCTGTCGTGAGAACAAATTATTTTTAAGCATATTCAACAATGACATAAAAATTACTATTTAACTGGAAGAAAGTTTCTTGATCTATACATTTTAAATTAGAGCCCTTTAAATTTTAAATTAGAAGCTTCAAGGCGAAGTCGACCTATTTACAACTATTGACATAGAAGTTTTTCCTGCTTTACCACTTACTACTATATTATATATTTGCAAATAAATTATTCTTTACCTTATCTTTGCAGTTTAAATTTGAATTATTTTTCATCAATCTAATTTGAGACAACTAAGTACTACAAGTGCATTACAAACTAAGAACAACGACAACAGGTACATAACGCGTTATTTACTGATTTCTCAGTATCTAGCAGCCGCTTTTACAGATTGTGTTCAGACAGTAAAAAAAGTAGTTTATATCTGCAGTTGAAAGCTGAGCTTGTTTGCATTTTGCAAACCGATAAAAAAATCTCTGATGAAAAACTGTTATTTGCGCCTTCTTGATCTTTGAAAGCTATAAGAACAAATTTAAAAAATAACAAAACAGATTATTACGATTGAAAGATAACCCTGAAAAAATGCTCTGAGGCCAGAAATATATAATGATTTTTTGTAGATCAAAATATTTTTTTAGACCGACAAGACGCACGCCTCCTGAATAAAAGTTACTCTCTTAAAATGAACGAGTGAAAATCACTCAACTTGAGTGCTATTTAACTCTTTCATCCAGAAAAAACCGGCCTTCTCATCTTGAGTTAAAATCACTCAAGTGAAAGAGTTATATGGAAATAGCTCAATTTGAGTGAAAAAAATTTCACTCAAACTTGAGTTATTTTCACTCGAGTTTGAGTGATTTTCAGTATTACCTGAGTGGATCGTTTTCACTCAAACTTGAGTGATTTTAACTCGTGTTTGAGCGATTTTCTGTATTTCAGTTTGTAAATTGCAGTCAAAATTTTTATTGTTAATATACAAAATGTTTTTATTTAGTGGTGCCATCTATCGTAAGCGATAGAAAATACTATAGTTTTTGTTTAAAAACATTCCTTTGGAAAGAAAGCCTTAGATAGGAATTTTATTTATCATTACGTTTGTTGAATTTATATATCGAATTAGATATATTAATACTTGTGACAGTTTTCGCTGTGAGCATATCGACACTGTGTATCCTGGTGATTCGAACGCGCTTCTCCTCTGTCGTGAGATTGACCGATTAACCCTCTCGGCTACAGTCCTGTGACAAGACGGCTACAAAGAACTAATTACTTTCATGAGCTGGGTCTTGTTGGCGAGGATAAAGTTTTTATTAAATCAACTAAGGTGAAGACACAGTTAAAAAAAAATTTCAGAGTTAACAGTTTGAATAGCAGCATTTTATGTTTATCCAATTGTTTTGATTGTATACGGTGAAACAACAATTAAATGAATTATTACTTAAGAGTTTGCTTTTTTTTATGAAAAATTCCTAACCACTGAAGACTTGAGTTTTTTTTTTCTTTCCCCTAAGTTTCGTCATTTTTCCTTTAAGTTTAATTTTCAAAAGTAAGGAGCTCTAAACGAATTTTTAAAGTAAGCAGTTTTATAAATATTATGCTCATTTAGGTTCAATTGAAAATACTATGAGTTATTTTTTTTTTCGAACAAATTTATTCGTTTAATTTATAAAGCTTTATTTTCAAGCAATAAAAAATGCAGATAGTTTTAAATTGCCTAAATTTTTTTAAGACAAATTTCTGAAAGTAAATGAAATTAATAAATTTTTGAAGAAGACGTTTGAAGTTAAAAAATCTGGATTAAATACCCTTTTTCAAACTCAATTTTGCAAACTCTTTCGATATAAATTTGTTTAAAATCCAACCTATATATTCGTTTTGATTAGAATAAAATAAGCATAATTTTTTTTCTGCAATAATCCCAGCTTAGTATGAATTCGAATAAAAAAAATAACCAATTAACATTAACTACTTCACTTTACTTTAATATTGTTTTTACCATAAACTTTGCTCAAACATAGTTTTCTTAAGTCAAAAAGAAATAAATAATAAAAATTAATAAAAACGACATTTTTAATAAAATTACTAAAATACAGAAATATTTAAATACCTAATTTTAGGCATATTTTAAACTAATTAAATTGTATCGCTTCTGAATTATAAATAATTACAATTATATCAAGTACGTATTTCATTAATTTTGACTATTATGAATCTAGATAGTGTACGTTATTTCCGCTATCAATACATATGTTTAGAATTTTTACCTAATTGTAAGAAATTAATATACAATCAAAAAGAAAGAAAAGAAAAAGCATTATAAAAATTTAATATTCCAGCCAGGAAAACAAGATTGAAGACATCAAACTCTGTAAATTTTACAACAATGCAAAGTAACTGCAGTTTTTCTGCAGATTCCTCAGAAAGTATACTTCTGAAACAATGACTGCGTAATTACTTCAAATTTGCTGCAGAATGACCACTGATTTAAAGTTTCAGTTTTTTGTAAATTTATGATTTTAAAGTGACCTCACTTAAACTACAGTAATTTTGTAGACAATAGCTAAAAGTTTTTTTCGAAATAAATTACTGAAAAATTACTTCGCATTAGCTGCAAAATAACTGCAGTGTTTTTACAGTTAAGATTGCACTACAGAAAATTTGCAGTTAACTCTAGAAAGACTACGAAATCACTTCAGTTCTGTAGAAAAACTACATTTTATTTTCAGCTGGGATATAGGTATATAAATTCAAATTGAACTATATCTCATAATAAATATTATTTTTAATTCTGCTCCTATTTTTTTACTATTAATCTACAACTATTGCAAAATTCTAATTTATTTGCATTTTCAAAAAATTTAATTAGCATTGTACTTTTAATTAAATATTAATTCTGCGTTTTCAATTATGCCTCGAAAATTGAACTTGAAGAAAAGTGGTGAGAACTTTTATGCTAGCAACAAAGGAAAAATAGTTCGTATAATGTGATAAATACTTTATGAAATACGAAGATAGTATTAATTCTGAATCAGGGCTCGGAAAATGTTCCCGATAATGTTCATGATACATTTTCAATTTTTATTATCTTACAAGAGTCTAGCTCTTCACTTCTAAAATGACCCTTTAATCTCGAAATACAGCAACATACTACGCATGGTGGAATTGATGTTTTCTCTGTCTGGGAGTACTGCAGCTGTTGAAAGGGGCTTTTCAGCAATGAACTTGCAAAAAAACACATTACTTACTGGTCTTAAACAAGAAGCGTTAAACGCATTTATGAACATCTACCTAAATGGAAAACCTCTTTCAGATTTCTGTGCAGAAACCTCTGTAAATCATTGGCTTGAATGTGGAACTGGCAAACGTCGTATTTGATTCATTTAAAAAACGCAGTACCATCGGATAAATTGACATGATAATTGACAGATAACTTAACCTTTGTTATTTAAATTATTTCATCAAAGAAATAAATTATTTCATAATAGAAATACTGGGTTTTACTATTAGTAACCTAGTATTTCTTTTATTACTGTATAATGTAATCCTAGTATTTGTAATCCTTGTAACTACGAATTCATTGTGCAATTTACATAAATGTTTGTAATAAATAAGAGAAAATTATATTTTTATTTATTTAAAAGCGACGGGTTAGTTTCAAAGGAGGACGGGTACATTGTTGGACAAGCCGTCCTCGGAGACGGGTAAAATTTCTGAGTTTTTTCGAGTCCTGTTCTGAATTCCAATTAAATAAAGCTAAAAACAGGATAAAAACAGAAAAATTCGAAATACTGCTTAATTTTTTTAAATATAATATTTTACACTTTCTCTTTGAATGATATATTTATAATAAAATGCATTGAACATCTGAAGATTCTGATTTGAATGAATGGATATTGCAAATGTGAACTTTCATAAAATAAAGACAGTCAACTTTATTAATAGAAAGCAATTTAAATAACAGCAATTATAGACTGTATGAACAATAATTTTGTATATATCTTTTATAAAAAAAGTATAGAATGATATGAAATTAATTATCCAGAAATGTTTTGTACCAAAATTATACATCAAGAAAGCTCAAAATAAATTTATTATATTAAAATTAAATGTTAAAACTTTAATATGAAATCTGAAAAAATTCTAAAACTCTTATCAGATATAATATATTTCCACATGATTTGACAAAGATTCTAGCATGGAATCAGATTTTCTTTATATTCCATAATCATCCACATTTAACACCTTCAATTTAAAAAAAAAAAAATTCGACAAATAATTTAAATGAATAGTATTTTATTAAAAAACGCTGAAAAACAGCTAATTTAAATGGAATGTGTATATAACACATTCAAAATAAAAGTATTTTCAAAATTAAAACAACAAGGTATATCTACTTACTAAAAAGTAAAACAGCGTCTTCTTCAGAAATACCGTTGTGAACTAAAAGTTGTTTTAATTCCTCTTAATTCAAAATATTAAATGACATATTCTCCAGAAAAATTTTTTTAACGTAAAATGAAAACGAAAACATAATCTATTTAGATCACAGAACATAAAAATTTTATTTAGATTTATTATCGTTTGCTTTTTAAAATAAAACGAAAGAAATTACAGCTTATAGCTCGCCCGCAATTAAATAATAAATGAATCACTCAAGTTTGAGCTAAAAGCACTCAAATATTGCTTAATAAATACCACTCAAGTTTGAGTAAACGCAAAGCAAGAATTTCGCTCAAATAAGAATGTATTTCACTCAAGTTGAGTTTAAAAAATTTAACTCTTTTTTGAGTAGGGGAAAACTCTTTCATTTTAAGAGAGTAAGAAGCTCGGGATTTATGTAAAGATCCCAAAAGAAATTCTTTAATACCCTGCTTAAAAAAATTTTAATTTTCATTGGAAATGTAACGTTATGTAAGCCTTAGACACTGAATATTTATTGCTTAACTATTTGAAGCTTTTTATTATTTTTTCTACAAAATTTTATAAAACGTGGTAATATTTCTTTCTGAATATAAATAATTATATTATACTCGATATGATTATTTAAATGCAGACACGAATGTATGTATAATTAATTATATATATAGTGATAGTAATTTTTATTCATAATTTGTTTTCTTGGAGACAATAGCTACTTACAAAAGTTATAGGTTCATCCGAGGAGAAAGATTGGGCACGCTTCGTTAGTTCCAGTAGTTCTCAATTTCTCGAGCAAAACTTCTTTTTGAGGATATTTTTAATCTCTATTTTGGTGATTCCAGGTAAAAACTGATTAAAATTTGAATCAATATTTAATGATTATGATGCGAGTCTTTGCTATTCCTACAAATTTAATTATAACGTTGTCTGTTTTTGCACATTTAGAGTGGATTTTAGATAGCAAACATTTCGTGCAATTATTCTGAGATCACTTTTATGGACATCGTAAGCAAGTAGAAACCACTTTCATTGAGAGTGAAAAATAACGCACTGAACTCGGTAACCACGAAAAATAAAATGATTTGTAGAACAAATTGAAAGACACTCGGGGTCATTCCATGACCCCAATAACTGATAAAACGTCCATTAACTTTGGTACAACGAGCAAAAATGTCAGCAAATTCTTTTAGTTATTCGCAAATAGTAGATAGGGATGAAAACTCAACAACTGATTAAAAAAAGCGCTGAACAGGTTTTTTTTCGGAATCAGGACTTATAGGAAGCATGGGGTGATAAAATGAGTTCTGAGCTTTTAGTAATTTTTTTTTAATATTGTAAGGTTAAATCATTCCTAACTATCCTTAAAACAACTATAATTTTTTTCTCAACTATGTAACCTTTTTGATTATTCGATAATCAGAGCTATCAATTTAAGCTGTTCAATGTCCAGAATGTTGATAAATTATTTTTACATAATATCATAAAATGTATCAATATTTTATCTCTGCCATTTATTTCTATAAAAATGACAGAGAAAGAACGCGTGTAAATAAATAAATAAAAAACAATCAAATAACAAAAAATATAGGAATTTTGATACCACTATCATTCAAGATTTGACTTTCGGTGGGTTTTAAAATATTGAATTTGACTTACAATTTGTTTTTGAATAAATTGAAAGCTAAAGTTGTTTCAGAATAATATGCATTTTAAAAACTTTTACCCAAACAGTTTTTTCAGAGAAAAAGTTTAACACAACACGAACAAGATCTGAAAAATTGGATTTCTCTTTTTCATTTTTTTCAATCTAGGAACAGGAAATTCATCTTTTAAACTGCTACTCATGCCTTAGACAAAATAAAGAAATGCTTTGGACAACTGACTTTCTGACGGATATCCGTTTCGAACTACGCATTCTCTTTCTTTCCAGCTTCAGGATAGTGTTAAAGATAGTTGAAGAGTTTTCCAGTTCCTTTACACATTTACGAAAAAAAAATTGAAAGATAAAAAAGTTGGAAGCCTATTTTCTAAAAAGCTTCTGTCTTAAATTTTCGACGAAAAAAAATTTATCGAAACATTTAAAAGTTTTAAAACAGTTTCACTTGTCTCACTTTTTACATGATTGATATTTTATTTGATATATTTTAAACTTTTACATTTTTTTAAATGATTTAACTTTAAACGATAATTCGTATTTATAAACTGCATTTTTATAAATTTTAAAAAAGCCACCTTAAGCTTTAAAATAATTTGATGGAGGGTAATTAGACAGAATGGAATTATCTTAGATAAATGGAATTATCATGGATAAATCCACGGAAACATCTTTGGATAAATGAATTTAATAATTGGGTCAAACATTTTTCAATCATCTTAAAAAGTTCTCGAGATATGGCGAAATACACAGCAGGTAAAATTAACATTAAGGGATTCGAACTTAAGACCGCATTCCTGACCATATTATTGGGACCCTTTGTTCTAGATTGCGACTGCCCCTTTTTACTTTGGGGAACAGAAATTTAAATTCGTCGAAAAAATTTATGTTTATTCCGAGAAAGTAAGTTTCTGTGTCTAATTTCATAACTTAAAATATCATTTACACTAATCAATTAACATTTTTGAAGTCATCCCTCTTAACTATTAAGATTGAGTTCTTGAAAGTGATGATCCGATCATTAGATAAAAAGTTATTTAGGATGGTTCTTCTATTTTATTCCGCACTCTACAAAAATTTAGAAAGGAATAATCTATCAAAACTCATTATGAATTAGTATAATTTGAAAATTCTTCATATTTTATAATATTATTGAAAAATATAATTAAATATAATTAAATTGTAACGTTTTATTGCATTTTTAAAAGTAGTATATACATCATTTGCGCCATATGACTAAATAATTCGTGTTAAAGACATGTAACACTTCAAACGTAAAATAAAGAAATGCTTGAATGTCACTTTATATGTTTCATGATTTATAATATTTGCTTAACATTCAATTTATTGACACATCTAAATATTTAAAATTAACCTAATGAAGGCGAGATATCTTGAGTGACTAACGTTAATAACCAATTAATATATTCAATTCTAAGCGATCAATATTCCGCTTAATATATAGCAAAATTCAACAACATTGCACACATTCTTATATTCCCACGAGACTTTAATCAAATGACAACATATTCTTCATTAATATTCATGAAATTCTAATCCAATAACAGAGTTATGTCAATAATTTTATAATGCAACTGACCATGGCTCCAAATTTACGGTGAAGGAATGCATTACAGAATACAATATTTAAAGCTTCAAAGCTGAAACTCTGGAATGCATAGTAAATTTAAACCGATAGGGTATGACAAGTTTTAAAGATAAATCTCTACGTCTCACTCCGATAAATTTGAATTTGAATATCCCTTCAAGAGAAGCTTTAGACAATGCATCAATGACACCGGTTGAAACATGAAAGTTACTACAACTAAGCTAATGATTGGGATATGCAATTATGTAATCAGTACTGAAAAACATTACAAAATAATGCCAAAATCTGACAGACATGTACCAATACAATAAAAAGATCTGAAGTAAATTAGATTTGTTCTTAATATCTTATTATTTGTTTATCTTCCTTATGGCTTTTTTGTTATTATATTAAACAAAACGCATGTTTAGTATTTTATGAACGCAGAATAAAGATTAAGTGCATTCAGTATCTTTTGGAATAATTATGTAGCTTATAGCCAACTCATGCTAGTCAAAATTTATCACAATTAAGCGAATTTTTCATGCTCTTACCCATTTCAAATGGATCGCAAAAAAATTCTTTACCCAATACCTGTATCAAAACTGCAGTATTTGTCCGAATTTAATAGATGGTAAATATCTTGATTTAAACATTTTTGTCTATGCTGATATATTTGGTACCTATTAAAACTGTACCAATTATTATAATACCATTAGTGACCATTACTAAAATTAATAAAGCATTTTTGTTGCGTTTTTTCTTAAACGAATTATTACCATTTTTCCCATTAAATTTGATTTTTAAAAGATAGCTCATCTTTTTTATTTCGATATGTATCTCTACTAATTAACGTTAATTAACGTTAAAAAATATTACAGCAATGTTTTTTTATTTTTTATTTATTTATTTTTACTTTTGTTTTGAACGTTTTTGTACAATTCCTCAATAAATTCATCATCAATTTGCTTTTTACTAGGAAATGCTTATTACATATGAAATGTCGGATTTTTTTTCACAGCAAATTTAATTAAGTAAAATATCTTTTAAAAACTATTTTATTAATCTAACAAAAAACCAATACAATCAACACAATTTTGCCATCGTATTACTAGTTTTTGGCTACCACTTTTATAAAAATTTAGCTCTCTGGTATCAAGTCATTATTAAGATCAAAAGATTGAAAATCAATTTTCATTTGCTTTAGTTTGGTGAACTTTTTATCACAGAGAAAGTTCTCTAAATGCTTAGGAAAGTACTAATCAGTTGGAGACATGTCCAGTGAATGTAGTGAACCTTGTGTTTTAATTCAGCCAACTTGTTTGCGACAATCAATTGAACATAAGGTTGTCCGTAATCATGAAGCAAAAGGGGTAATTTTCGGTTGACTAGTACCGTCTGCACTTGACGTAATATTTGATGCATAACCTCAATTTCTGCACGGTACTTCTCTGCTGTTATCATTTCGCCAGCATTTATAAATGTTTAATGAATTATACAGTTCATAGACCACCAAACAGTAATAATTACCATCTTTTATTGGTACAGCGGTGCTCTTGGTGCTGATTTTGGATTTTCATCTGCATCTAGCTATTGTACTGAACGACGCCTATTGTCAAAAAGGAACCATTTTATATCACTGCTGATGTTTCTGTTCAAAAATGTTAACTTTTATCTCTTTGAAGTGAGTAACTGCAGATTTCAAAACAATGGTTTTCTTTGCTTTTTGCTCAGTTTGTGCGGAACCACTTTATCCAAGTTTTTGACTTAACCAGTTTTTGAGAGGAGGCTTAATACCGTTGCTGAACTAACTCCTAATTCTAGCTCAACTTCTCGAACAGTAATGTGAGTTTTAGATTCCATAAGGGCCCTGAATGAAGTGTCATCAAGCTTTGGGGCACTGGTCTTAAACGTGGTCTATTTCCAAAAATTTCATCAACATCTTTAGATTTTTTAAGCCAATGTTGAATTATCCGTTTATTAACAGCTTTACCTAATGCAGCACTAATGTTTTGAACAGCTACTGAACCGCTATTTTATATAATTCATGAACATATGTTAAAAAAAATTAACAGAGTTGCTTTTAAAAAGTTCGACATTTCACATGCAACAACCTGTCAGCATATAGTTTAAGTACTTTTCTTTTAACTAATAACTGTTACAAAAATTAAGCATCTTTGACGTCAATTACATAAAGACTCTTTGAGCTTCTCTTAAACGAGTTAGTACCGTTTTCCATTAATTTTAGTTCATAGTTTTTTTTTTGTTTTAATTAGTATCTATTACCAAATTTATCTAGGCATGTTTTTTAATTACGTAACCGTCATTCCGTCATTGAACAACCGACCGAATTCTGAGTCTACGGCTATCAATGCTCAATTTTGTAGCCTTGTAATTTTGATCCCAAACAAGAAAACAAGGGAATTCATGGATCAAGTATTTGATAAATTTGCCTTCGTGGTGAACTTTTCAATGGAATTACCCAGCATATGCGTTACATGGAAAGGAAAACCATGAAAATCTCCCACGGTTAGCCTAATGGAAGAGGACTCTAACATATGAGCCGTCTTCCACTAAGGATATTATTACGCCAACACTGGGTGTGGTATTCGTATCGACCATAGATTCGAAATCGAGCTACCTCAATGGGAGTGCTCTATCCCCTGAGCTAACATGGATCAACTAAGCATCATTGGCGGTAGTAATAGTATGGCGATTATTTACGGTTCGTCTAAGCCAATGATCTCCCGCTCATGCTAAACAGTGAACACGAAACAAACTTTGTTTAAATTTGCTTTCTAGTGAAAAAGAAACGGCCCAGTGAAGAGATAGAAGAACAGCCTTTAACGTCAAATAAATATGCAACTTTAAACAGAATATACCATGAGATTTACTTAAAATGTTGATTCATTAGAATATATGATTTCCACGTACCAAAACCGCTCTACGTAATTTTTGGTGACCACCTGTCTAACGAGAAAATGAATTTTTCAAAACTACTTCGCCACGTGTACGTCAAACACCCTGGATAAAAATATAAGGCCTGAAAAGTTTGAAAGAAAGAAGCTGGAGCATGAAGAGCGGAAAAAATTAATGAAGGCCACCTCAACCATAAGGAAGAATGCACTGAAAGAATCATATTTGGTGGCTAGTCGTATTTCTATGGCTAAAAAGCCATTCACTGTCGATGAAGAGTTTATACATATTAGCTTCCACTAATGACATTTGTCGTAAAATAGAAACTGCTGCGAAAAAGATAGCGAGTGGGATTTTTCCTGCTAGCACTATGACTGGGCACGTTGAGAAAACGGCCGAAGACATTGAGACACAATTGTTGGAGACGAATGAGCGCATACACACTTAGGGTTGACAATTCTACAGACAATGAAAACAAGGGAATACTGCTTGTTTATGTGCGATATTTCTAGCAGGAGGATGTGCATAAGGATTTCTTTGAAATATCTTTTCCTACCAACTAGAGCGAAACTGTTAAAGTCACTGGATGGTCAGAACAACTATTATGATCTTTTTGTGTCGGCATCTAAACAGACAAAGATTCTTCCATGATCAAAGATTCTGTCAGCCTGTTTTTGGAATACTGACCAGTAGTTAGCCCATCATAAACAATCATCAATTTTGCAGCGGGTCGTTAATAGGCAAATTTAAACATGTCTGTAAAGCTGTGAGGAGCTGATATAGTTATGTTACATGCATAATAGTGCATAATAATTCTATATTATATGCATAATATTAATTTCTGACACTTTCACCCGTATCTACCTTTTTGTTGAACCCTTAAAAATATTTAATCACTTCAATTAAATGAAGATTCTTGTCTAATGTATTTATGATTAGAAGAGCTTGGGGTAATATGGCGGTATGTCACGATTTAGAATAATTTAGACGAGGGATTTTTGTCAAAAAATAATCTGCGACAATCATTTGACTATAATGATCTGCATTACGCTCTTATTCTACCTCCAAAAAAATCATGTGCTTCTAACACTGATCTGTTATAGAAGAATCCATCTTAAGCTCAATTTTACACGCAGTTTGTATTCTCTCACACTTATAGAATCATGAGTAACACGCAATCTGCAGCACACTTCTTTTATCTCAAAATTATAACCGTTTGGGACAATTTAATGGTAAGTCACCTGTCAAAAATATTTTGAAGGACATGTTTGTTAAGAAACAACAATTTTCAGTTATTTATTTTCCATGCATAAATATTTCTGCATATAATACTGCTGTGTACTTGAGGTTTAAAACCTTAAGTATCGATCATCATTTTAAGTATCGATATGGAGAAAAATTGTAAAATAAATGCGTTAGAGAAACAAATATTGATTATTTAATTTCAATTTTTTTTAAGCAAAGATAATCTCAGATAAAATTCATTTTTCTTTTAATTTTGATTTTGAATATCGAAAATTGATTCACTACCTCGCTCATTGCTCTGACATTCTTAAAACAACTGAACTATAATATCGTTCAAATTTGGGGCAATCTTAAAACTGTGGTCCAAGTTTTATCATACTATCATGGGATTTATACATCTTTTTTAACTAGGATTTAAATTAAGTTGAAGCATGTTACAATATACTAAAAATTAGAGTAAATTTGCATGTGTTACGGTTCAAAGTACCCATATTCTATTTTTACGTTGAGCCGTTTTTTCAGCAAGTGTGTGTATTTGTATGGCATTTATAAAGAAGCACTTATAAACTATCTTCTAATACTTAATCATTTGTAGAATGTAGTACAGTCAAGATATTAAAATTAGTAGTTCTCAATTATATTTAACTTAAAGTTATTTATACTTCACCGAATGTAAAAGAAACAACTGGCTATATATATATATATATATATATATGTATATATATATATATATATATATATATATATATATATATATATATATATATATATATATATATATATATATATATATATATATATATAGAGAGAGAGAGAGAGAGAGAGAGAGAGAGAGAGAGAGATTACACTTTAGGCATATTTCAAAACTTTTCATCTATTTGAGCGTACGTATGAAAACTCATCACTTTATACATAATCCTATACTCTACAATCGGATAGACTGAATCATAAGATTACGAAACAGCAAATGTGTCGTACTAGACCTTCAATTCCAAGCGCATAAGTGTGAATTGTTTTTTACCTTTGCTTGTGCATGAAATGTGTGTCTGCATTTTTTTAAAAAACGACACAGCTAACCGAACTTTTTTTTGATTTCGGAATTTGAAATTTGCATGATAAAATATTACTTTTCTAATGATAAGATGTATTCAAGAAGGGTTCGAGTTTTCTCTATTTTGAATTTTTTTATTATTTTACTTTGTTTTACTTTGTTTTACTTTATTATGTTAATTTATTTTTGTATAGTAGATAGAAAATAAGATTTCAATTACTTTATCCTGGAAGGGCCTCAAATAATTCCCTAAATTTAGATCAGAATAACTGTGTAACGAATACTGGGCTGGTAAATAATAGCCAATGTTTGGAAACCACTGGCGTCAGGGATATGAGGCATTCTCTACCCTTTCTCTGGCCACAAAATGCAAAGAACAATTCTCTCCTGTAGGGCGATTGGTTGGAATCAAAACGCTCTTGTTTAATCTTGGAACTGGATAAGAATTAAATCGACTACAGTAGCGTAGAATAACATAGGATATATCCATAACAGAGCATGAAAATATTTATGTCTCTCACTCGCTAAGAAAAATGATTAATTATCTCTTGTCATTTTCAAATTACGCTTGAACAATTATTTATGTGTCAGTTCACGTCTCCTCAAACATTAAAGAATTTAAGTTGTTTTTTTTTTACCAATCCTTTGTTAAAAATAAAAGGAGCTTAAAATTAGATGGATTACTTTAAGCTGACATGAGAAGATTCGTCAGAACAAATTACTGTTGCAGACGAAATTTCATTCAGGTGGAGATAATAAGGGTTTGAACTAAACTGTTATTAATGTCTTTTAATGATGTTTAATAATGCCTAATAACGAAGTTTAATAATGTTTAATAATTTTTAAATGCAGCCATCAAACATTTTATGACATTCAAAAATGGCAGTCATTGGCAGACACTTATTGGACATTGTAATCCTTTTTTATGTTATTCCATTAATAATTCAAAAATTTTTTGGAAACATTCCTTACAATAATTTCTTTAAGAAAATATTAAGGGAGATTAAACATACTATTTCTTATATTTAATCATGTACTAGCTAATGAAATTTTCTAAATTTTGAATCAATTTAAAAAGGCTGCCATTTATAAATTTTGCTTTAAACGAGAAGTGAGCACATTAAATTATTCATTTAGTAAATGATAGAAAATATTTTTTAATTAGAATTTTTTAATTGCCTATAGAACTAATTTTATTGCACAGTTCATTGAATGAAAGAATTTCTCATTGTGTAGCTAACTGTTTTAACTTAGTTTTTAGCAAAACTTTTTGGAATAAGGAAGATAAAAACATTTAAGAGTAAAAATATGTAAAAATTAATAACCGTTGACATTTCATTTAGCATATATTATCAGAATTTTTTTTTAAACAAAATGACTTAATGGCATTTTAATGATCCTCTCCTGGTGAGATAGAAACCACGTGTAGATAAAATTTGCAGAGGATTTTTTCAATATTTTTTTCTTCAATTTTAATAAGATACTTCTTTTATTTTAAACTACGGTTCGGACGTAAAATGATTGCCTAGTTAAAATTAAAAAAATTGCTATGAAACAGAATCTTTAATTATTTGTATTTCATGAATACTACAAGTTTGAATATTTTATTCAGGGTTAAACACTTCACTGCAAATAAGGTATCATTTTAAAAATGCAGCTCATTTGTATTTCGAAAATAACCGTTCATATTTCTTTATAATTTGTAACCCTTCAGGAAGCTTTTCTTTTGAAATTAAGCGACTACGTTTTTCGCAGTTCATCCCATTAGAATGGAGATAAACTGTATTTAGCATCACTTGACATGATACTGTAGCTTGAGGCCAGTTGACGTCAGTCAAAATTGTCCATGATGTAGTAATTTTTGAAGGTACATATCTCTTACGAGGGACAATAAACTTACTTCCACATTATCTGCATTAAAACTGCAATTTTATATATTGATGCAGTCTTAATAAATACCAAACATATCACAATAATACTTTGTACCTATATAAGAATATTTGGCTTAAATCACATAAGCTGCAAACATTGAGCAAAATATATTGATCAGTGGTAGCAAGTTCGCGGCAAAATTTTAAAAACAAATATAATTCTTATCAGATTTTAATATGTGTAAATATTTATCTATCTGACCTATATTATAATGTTTAAAATATTTATAAGTAGTCGAAGAAAAAAAAAATTTAAATCTAATTCATTAGAATATAAAATTCCCTAAATCTGAAACCACTAGAAAAATATTTTATCTACTAAGAATCCGCACTAAAATTATTAATGCGCTGGTACTTCTAGAGAAATGAAAGCAGGGAAGGCCCCAGAACCTTATGGACTTCCTGAGAGGTTATTCATAGATATATTCTTCACAATCAAAGACTGGTTTACTGATATCCTAAAAAAAGTGGTTACAACTGGGGTTCTTCGCTAAAAGGTAGAAATTAGCCAGAGTTATCCATATAAACAAGCCAGATAAGATCCTAACTAAACCTGAATCATGTAAGCCTCACACTGCTCTTGGTCAGGGGCAAAAATTAATATATACTTAATATTGAAGAAATAAAATATCTCTGTAGTAATAACTTTTTTTTATAAATTGAGTCGAGGTTCACAGTGAAGTAGATTGTAGCGAAGAGGCAGACAAGATGGCAAAAGCAGATACTCAACTTAGCTGAGTGGATATAAAGGGCACAGGAAATAAATCTCGGGTCTAATCTGTCATTAAGCAGGTCACTATGAGCCTTTGGCAACGTGATTTGAGGACAAGTGAGAGAGGCAGAAGGATATAGAAATTCTTTAAGGAACCAAAGCTAGGAGAACTGCAAGCCAACTTTTATTTAAATTAATTTCCTATAGGAAAACGAAGTGTTTGAGAGCTATCAACAACCATTTTTTTTCATTCATATCTATAACTATTTAATTAATGCATTTTCTCAAATATTTTTAAAACAAAAATCAGTAACAATCACTTTTAAATAATCGCATTTAAAACTCTTAGATCTACTCTAAATATCGTTTAGTTGGTATTTCAGTTACTTATTTTATATTAAATGCATAATATCGAGACGCATTTTGATAAAATTTTGCCTTTTAACACTTTCTTTCTCATTACTTTCAAGTTTCATGCGCATCATCTTGCATTAATCTTTCAAATCTAACAATCTGTAGCAACAACTGAATTCACATATTTTATTTTTAATTTAATTTTAGTTTTTATATTTCTCGAATACTATATTATTCGAAATTATTTCAAATTCTGTGCTCATTGTCTTAACAATACTACCCTATTTTCCATTTCTACCATTAGGTCCGTTACCACACAACATAAACATTGTTTATTTCTCTGTAAATGACTGCAGCTTGGAGTGTTAGAATACGTGACCTAAATCCTAACACCCAGTTTCCGTAATACATTTATTTTCTTTATAAACTCATGCGTTAATATTAACAGATCTTATTTTACTGAGATTTATAATGTACTTTATCAGTGAGTTCCTTCTTTGCCTAGAAAGTAAAATGTATTTTAACTATCGAAAAATTATTAGATTTTCGAATAGTTAGCTCTCGTTATATTATTGCATTTATAATATAATGAAATTTATTTAGGGTACAACTATAAAAATTTAATTATTTACACTCCAGATATCAAGCATAAGTATACTTTTTAAAGAATAAATTAAAGTTGAAATAAACTTTGCATCTTAATTCCTAATTATTAATATTTAATGCATTTCAATTATTATTACTACTTGATAAAAATTAAGATTATACTTCATTTATATTGATGATTGCAAAGACATATAGTTTATTTAATTATTCTATTAGAAAATACTAGCCGCTTTGATGACCAGCTTGGTCACCTTTCCAAATTCTCTCCTACAACATAATAGCTTTATTGGTAACCAAGAGAATGCGAAGCAAAACAGTATTTAAATCTCTCCTCCATTCTTAACTCCTTAGTTAATATTAAACAATGCATTAAAATAATTTTTGACCGTCTTTCTTCTCCTCACGGTTTTACCCAAACGGAAGTACTTTGATTTCAATTTTAACTTTTTTTGAAGAGATGTCCGCAATATTGTCAAAGTTGTCTTTGAATCGAATTTTAGTAAAAATTTTTGATCTGCTCAGCAGCCGTCAGCGATTAAATTACGTGAACTATTGTAAATACAGCTTCGGGACATACAATTATTTAGATAATAAAATTATTTAAATCTCTATTAATTCTGATCAGATAAGATAGAAAAATGTATCCCAGTTCTCTATTACTTGCTGTATTACTTCACTACACTTCTTCTTTCTCGAGCCATAACTTGAATATCGTGCAGTCTAATATATATGTATAAAAGTGAATGCCTGTCGGTCTCTCTCTGTCTCTCTCTGTATCCGTTATAGACTCATAAGCCATCCAACCGAACCGAAACCAATCGGCATGTAGATAGATTGAAGCACGGGGAAGGCCAATCTCTACATTGGAATCTGGATTCCTCTGAAAAGACGATGTCACGCCATTCGTACGTCCAGGTTCGTCGTTGATTACACCTAGCCTTTTTCTAACAGTCCATGCCGCGGCAAACATCGTCGAACTGTTCGTATAGGCACTTGTTGTCTTGCAAATGACCCAATTTGTTGACTTAGGGTTCGTGACGTAACTGTACGATCTCTTAAGCCCCTGTGGATTAAATGTATGTTTTCTCGGCTGTTAGTGAAGAGGGACCGCTGAGATCCTGTACGGCTTTCCATATAACCATCATGAACGTCATGATTTCATATTCTGCTAACAGTCATGGGGTGTCGACCAAAGCGAGCAGCAATACTTCGGTATGATAACCCGCTGTCCCGGTAGGCCACAATTCGACCTCGACTCAGGCACTTGCTGGTAGACATTTTTTTTTCTTACATGAGGCATAACAAAAACTTTTTTCCCCAAAAACAACGCCGCCTAATTTGCATGCATGCGCTGATAAGCTAATCATTTGCATACCACAACATGCTTTATCCGTCCTGCAAATTTCAAGTATGTAGTATGTCGCCTTCCTGTTGTAGCATTTTTAATTGGCCAGTGGTGAGTATATATATATATATATTTAAAATTTCTAGTCATTTAAAAAGGGTAAAAAATAAATATGAATAATTACTTCGTAACTAAGTATTTAATTTCTATCAACACACAAAATTTCTTTAAATAAATACTTAAAGTATAACAAATTATTCAACTCTCCCTAAATCATCACTTAAGACGATACCAAGAACAAAATAAGCCTGAATAAATGTTTAACGTATAACTAATTTTAAACACTACTTAAATTGATAATTTAGGCCACCTAACAAAATGAATAATAACTATGGTACTGCCAATCAATATATAGAAATATACAGAAATATATAAATAGAGAACAATAGAGAGTATATATCTATATTGTTAAATTTTAAAACGCATCTACTTTAAAAGGATATTATTTCATTTTAGTTAAATTTTGACTTTTTATATTAATAATAATTCTTTCTGCATTAAAACTATATTTTGCAATAAATTGAAACGCTAAGAAAAGAATCTATTTTAAAGTAGTAATGAAATGTATCGAGTTAATTTCGAAAATTAAATTCCGTAAAATACTGCATTTAACGATTTGAAACTAAAGGCTGATTAGCAATTCGAAGCTCAGTAAATTTAAAATATTAAGACCATGTGAAACAGAAATGTCGTTTATACTTTTATGCTATACATTCATTTTTGTTCAGGGAAGTTTTATAAATATATGTTTACTTATAAAAGGAGTTTTCTCAGAAGTCTATTATTTAATTCAAGAATTAAGTCAAATATTCCCCCAACAAATTTGATAGAAACTGCTTGAAATTGAAGGAAATGAAACCAAGTTTAGAATCATAAAGGCGTGCTCAAGCATATTTGAATTCTCATTAGTAACTTTATTTGAAAGAGTCTTAAGAGAGTCAAACTTTAATGGAAAACTTATTCATATTATTTAATAAAACTTTCCAACTTAATACATTATAACAATTTTAATTAAATTCTCAGAATTACTTTATATTGATAAATATATAAAGTTATACATTTAATTTCTTTTTATGTAACGTCGAAACTTAATATATTTTACAGATGTTATTTTATTATAATGAATAATAAAAATATAAGAATGATGATAACTAAAAAGAATTATTTATCTCTTAACTGTTTCAAACTTTTAACAGTTTAAAACTTTGATCAATTTCTTAGTTGAATGTGTAATGATAATTTAAGCATTATCAAATATCCGACATTTGTTCAAGCAAGCTCCTCTTATAAAAATTTAACAGCTTATAAAAAATTACTATTTCTTTAATTTAGAATTATAGTCTATAATATATATATATATATATATATATATATATATATATATATATACTGTTATTTCATCAAGATTGCAAGACAGGAATGATTAACAATTTTATGACCTTCATACATCCATGCTTTTCATGAGCGTGTGCACTCACTCAAACAAATATTCGACATTTGCGAATTGCAATCGCTATCAGTGAATCAGCTTCTCATATTACCGTGGACAATCCCACAAATCGATTCTTTTTCTCTTATTATTTTCTCTTATTTTTTCTTATTCTCCTTTTATGATTGACAGTAAATATAATTTTTCACCCAGCATCGACTGTGTGAAGAATTATACACCAACGTTCTGAGCATGTGCCGTTTTTACAGATATTTCAAAATCAGCAGGATACGTAGTTAGCGGTATCAACATCGTTGATAGTACCAAATTTCACAAAATCTCAGATATCTGCTCTTTCTTCACAACTGAAGCTATTGCCATCCTTTTGGCATTGCGACTGGCTTTTTCGCCCTCTACATGGAAGTATTATATATACTTCGATAGTACGACTGTTTTGCGCCAGTTAGAAAGTTTTCGCAGTGATACTCATCCACTTTTGTATTTCATTAATCGTTTGCTACTCATGCAGTTGTATCATGCATGATGCAGTTGTAAGGCTTACACGTCGCAGAATCGGCCACACTCGTTTAACACAGTTTACTTGCTATTCGTGGAGCCTGCACCCCAATGCAATACTTGTTATACTCTTTTCACGGTGCATCATATTTAAATCCACTTTCCATGTTTCAACACATCGCCGGTTCAAAACTAAAACGACACTTCTGCACTCACTTCTCATGATATTTGAATGAAAAGTGGGTGGAGAAGTGTCGTTTTTGTTTTGAACCAGCGACATATCGTCTTGCTTTTTTTGGCAGTTCTGTTTCATGTATAGAGAATTTGTTGGTTAAGAACCATCTTCAGAATTTTTTTCTTCCGTTTTCAGACTCAATTGGCATTTTAAACTGCATATAAACGTTTCTTTATATTTTCGATCTTATTTCCACTTTATTTCCATTTTTTACTATTGTACGGTTTTGCATTATTCATATGCTTTATGTGATTACATATTTTAAATTATTTTTTTGTCTTTTAAATGTACATGCATATTATATTATTTGTCTCGTGTATTTTACGTTGATAAAATTGTATTATGATCCTTAC